>NW_026264078.1:0-7428 GCF_000817695.3 Arachis duranensis
ATTGCTGGACTTTAATTTATTTTTCTAATTTAAATAAAAACAATTTACTCATATAATTTAAAAATAAAATATTAAAAGTTTTTTTTTTAATTTTTTATTTTTTAAAAAATTTTTTATTTATCGAATAATGCTACACCTGACAGTTGACTTTTTTTTTGTTTAACTTGTTCTCAAATTAAGAATAAATTAATTTAAAAAATATAAAATTTTCAATTTTTTATTTCTTGGATATTGTTGGAATTTTTTATTATTTTACTATTAGAAAAAAATTATTTTTTAGTTTAAATATTAAATAAAATAATAAATTTACAGATTTATTATGTACTAGATATTGCTGGACTTTATTTTCATTTTCTAATTTAAATAAAAGAATTTAATCATATAAATTCAAAATTCAACAATAAAAAATTAAGTTTTTTAACATTTTATTTTTTAAAAATATTCTTTTTATTTTTATTCACCGGATAATTGATGGGTGTTTTTGTGGAAAGAGAATTTCCAAACACACAAATCTAACCGGCAAGTATACCGGGTCGCATCAAGTAGTAATAACTCACTTAGAGTGAGGTCGATCCCACAGGGATTGATGAATCAAGCAACTTTAATGGGTGATTAGTTTAGTCAAGCTAACATTGAGTGAATTGTGTGAAGTGTAACCAACAGAAAGGAAATTAAAAGGAATTTAAAGTGCCGAAAGTAAATTGCAGTAAAAGGAAAGAGCAAGAAAGTAAAATAGCTGAAACTTAAATTGCAAGAAAAGTAAATTGCATGAAAAGTAAAGGGGCTGGGGTGCTGGAAATTAAAATTCAACAAGAAAATGTAAAGAGCAATCAAGCAGAGAGCTATCTACTACTACTCCTCCCTACTGGAGCCAGCCTCCCTAATGGAATGAAACTAATGCCTTTATATAGGCTTTTACAAAATAAAAAATGAAATTGAAAGCAAATTACAAAGAAAATGAAATTCCTAATCAAATTGTTTCTTGTGCCTTTGAGTGATGTCAATTGGGCTTTGCTTGCTTTGGAGTGAAATTGGGTTGAAGATGGATCCGGATGGCCTTGGTTTTGAGAAGAAATACGCTTGCAATTTGGGCCTTGGGGTATTTACGTTTGAGTCAACGCTTGAGGAAAACGTTGAATCAAACATCCTCATGTGCTAGCCTCATGCAGAACCCATTTTGCTGTCACTCACGTTTGAGCCTCAAACGTGAGCTCAAACGTGGCTCCTCCCAGGTGAGTTTTTGTTTGAGGTCAAACGTTGGTGCAGGCGTGGGGTTCAAGTTTTGGAACGCTTCTTTGTCCTCTTGTCAATGTTGTCAATTTCATGCCCACTATAGACTATTATATATGGTTGGAAAGCTCTGAATGTCAGCTTTCCAACGCAACTAGAAGGACATCAATTGGACATTTACAACTCAAGTTATGCTCCTTTGAAGGGGACAGGGTCGCTGGCTTTGGTGTGCAACGTTTGAGGCGACGTTTGCCTCAAATGTGGTCGAAAAAGCCAGATTCTGGACGCTCAAAAGCATTGTCCACCCCATACTATTATATATTGTTGGAAAGCCCTGAATGTCTACTTTCCAATGCCGTTTAAAGCGCATCATTTGGAGCTCCACAGCTCGAGTTATACTCCGTCGAAGTTGCAGAGGTCAGCTGGCCTTACTGCAGGTTGACACCATGTTCGTTTATGCACTTTCGGGGCAGTTTTCTCCCTCAATTTTAGTGTCCACCATGCAGTGCCATATATTCTTGGAAAGCTCTTGATTCCTACTTTCCATTGCTTTTTGAATCATCTCATTTGGAGCTCTGTAGCTCAAGTTATTCTTGTTGGAAGTATACCCCTTCAAGCTGTGAGGCGCCAACGTTTGCCTCAACGTTTGAGGTCAAACGTTGGCTCAAACGTTGGTTCTTCTCCAGGGCATTCTTCATCTTCTTGCAACCTCCTTCCAAGCTTTATTCCTCCTATCATCAACAACAATTGTATCAAAGCTATGCTATAATCATGAGAGTTATTCTTCTTCTTGATATATAAGCAATTATGGCACAAAAACTCATGAAAATGCATCAATTCATCAATGGTTGATTGAATCTAAGGAAACATGAATTTCTACCCAAATGGCTTACTTGTGGCCTAAGAATGCATGAAAACCAAGTAAAAAACTAGTGAAAAAGCATAGGAAAACATGACATGGTAACATGTCATCACAACACCAAACTTAAACTTTCACTACAAGAAAAACACCCATTCAAGTACACTTGAAAAGTGTAGCCAAAAGTGAAAAAAAATGATGCCTTAGGCTACGGCTACGCTTTTTAGAGTGATTCCTATTCAGCCGTTGCCTATTCTCAAAGGCTACGCTTTTCTACACCAAGGGCTACGCTTTTGGCGTTTGGGAATAGGCTACGCTTTTCAAGTGATGCTGTTCAGGACCAAAGGCTACGCTTTTCAGCTTTCATTCTTCCAGAATAGGCTACGCTTTTCAATGCTACTGCATCACTTGTAAAGCATAGCCCCATTGTATACCATAGCTACTTTTTATAAGCGTAGCCTTAGGTCCCTCTTTTTTTTTTTTTCCGTACACTATAGCTACTGTATATAAGCGTAAACTATCTCTCCAGTGTTGAAGTCATATATGCAGATGGACTTGTTAGAGAACGAGCACACAACATAAGTGCAGCTTGGATCCATTATAACCTGTTAAAAATTAAAATTATCAGCCCCTCATAAGTAGGATGATATACATAGTAATTCTCCAATAATAAAGCTCACCTTTATAGGTTCTCCAAAAGTTTTGTCATGAGTGTACGACCGAATTAGCTTCTGAGAAGCTGTGTTAAAAATCTTTATCTTCTTATCCTATTAATACTCATAATTGAATTAGCAATCAAAAGACCTACTTCTGCAAATTATGAGTAAATGGCTAAACAGATGAAGAGAACTAATTGGATAATTGTAGTAAAATTTACATGGGAGGGCTTCCACAACCAACAACCCAACTTTGAACTGATGTGTACCATGGTTAACAAGTTACAAGCATATACTTTACCTGCCCAACTGTGACAACATTCTCACATGTCCAATCCACAGCCATGTCATAAACAGTTCCAAATTTTGAAGCCTTTTGACGATGTTGCTGTAAAATGTTATGACCATTTTCTGCTTGCACTACATCATGGAGAACTAGGAAACTGTATGAAAGAATCTTTATTTTAATCATAGGGGGAATCACATCGCATAAAAAGTATCAGGATTGACAGCTGGAGTGAAGAAGTGATGGCCATATAGAACAAGGGAATAAGCACACAACCAGAAGGCACAACTTAAAAAGCATGAGTGTAAAAAGTGTGGCCTAAAGGGGTGGACCAGACTGCTTTCAGACCAATTCAGATAAACTAAACACTAGTAGTCTAATTTCAGCGCATTTATTACAGGTCCTACATACATGCTACATGTTTGAATTTCAAAATGATAATAATTGTGATGCGCATTGCTACTGGTATAATGGTAATTTCAAATTTTCAACTGAAATGCATTGGTCCAATAGATGGCAGGTGGTTTATACCCAAAGAATGGAAAAAAAATATATAGTTGTCCTCACATAAATCATATTCACTCAATAAATACAGAACTACCCAACATAATCCGTGATTGATAGGATAGGAGCAATAATCAAGTAGGCATATGACATAACACATAACACATTGAAGAATGGTTTTTTTGTTTTGCCTTCAATGAATGTTTTCCCAGCTTGATAACGAGTGAATTAGAGAGTGTGCGTTGAATCATGACTCAGTGGCTTGGTATTCGGTATGTGCTAACAGAAAGTTTCATAATTGTAGTATTAGTCAGATTTTTTTGAAATTTTTTGAACACTTGTTTTCTGGATAATTCAATCTTAAGATGTACCGCTTCAGTTTCCCAGTCTTGAATTCAATTTTTCAGCATAACTTACGTAATCTATTTTTCAATTTTAATTTGCATATGCTTTATGCTTTTGAAGCCAAAACTCTACTAGCATACCTATCCGCACTACAACTGAGGATCCTGCAACTGTTGCTGGTAATATTCACAGATGTCACTGCAGCTGAATGATCATCGATGCTGCCAATGAGATCAAAGTTTCTGCCAGATGTACCCAAAACGTCATTAACAAGCATAAACAGCCAACTTAGCTAGCCTAAAAATTTGCAAACCCACACCTGTCCACATCATACAGATGGATTATGCAATCTCGTCCCCCAGAAGCAAGAAAGTAGCTGTTTTTTGCAATGTCATCAGACATGTCCTGGCTAAAGCTTAATGTAAGAATCTCTGCATCATGAGCACCCTGAAATGATGTGGACAACATAAGTGACCATAAAAAGTAATGTGCAGAATACCTTCAGATATAGTTTACTGCAAGACAGTTTCAAAATGAACTCATGTGGAACTCAACCTGAAAACATGTGTAATCTGAAGTTTGGAGGTTATATATATGGAGATTTCCTCTGCAATCACCAGCAGCTAGATGCTTTCCATCTGAACTAACAGCGAGTGACCGAAATCCTGATTTTGAAAGATTTGCCTTAACTGCATCCCGTTCAAAAGTTCCTGCACTTACTGCAGCAATAGAAAGGAATGGTGCAACATAGTGAGACAAGGATAATCTAATAAACCTATATAAGTGAATTAAGATATTTTTGTCTAAAGTCATAAGCTACCTAGGTATGAAGAGCTCAATAGTTCCATCTTCGATGAATCACGCTCTTCAGCATCTTTTGATAAATCAGATTGCAAAGAGAGATCCCACAGCCTAATTGTACCATCAGCAGAGCATGTTGCAAAAGAAACTCCCCCAAAGCAACCTCGAGCAGTGCATGCTAGGGACGGATCATGGATGTTTTCACAGCATAGATTCTTGATATCCCATATGCATGAGGAATGTGAAACTAGCACAAAACATCTGGCAGGCTGGAAATTAAGGAAAGGATTTTCGCTTTTCAGCATTAACCAATATTAATTTACACGGCACCTTATGGCCTAGAGGATACTCGGAAAAGTTTTTTCTTCGTCAGCAACTAACTTATACAAACCTTGATAGCAATAAGTTAATATATCGTGATCCATGAATAGGTAACCAAATTCATCATGATTATATTGACAAACATTTTATTTACCTGATTCACATCATGGATGTCCCAGATGTAGAGACTATGATCTCCATAAATGACCACTGTAGGGTATGAAGTAGAGAATATGTAAATGTGAAATACAGGAATATATTAAATTTATTAAATTGAATATATAGCACTCACCAAGCTTTTCTAAGCCTGAAAACTGACATGCAACAGCATCAGGCAGAGCAAGCAGCTTTTGAAAATCCTGTTCAATAGCTGTTTCCTCTGAATATAATATGTTGCCTAGGTATTCTAGAGACATGGGGGTAAATAATTGGACTGCTCCATTGTTGCAGGCACAAGCAACTAGCTTTCCGGATGTTGATAATGCAAAAGCTTTTTGGACCTGAAAATGATCATTACAAAATTGTGAAAACTTACAAGGAACTAACAACATAAGTATTAGTATTTCATAATCGTATTCAATATAGTACGGTTCACAACGGTTTCATCAGTTCTACTCTATTGTTAAGTGAATTGCTGAATGCATTTAGAGTACATAATGTAAAAATAATAAGTGACAAAGACCATATAAACTGTGCACTTCAGATAATTCACAATCAGACCCAGAAATAACATTTATTCCATTCCAAGGCATAAATTATTAGGATAGCCTAAGTTATGGCCAAAATAGAAGTTTGCCATCTTAGAAACTAGAATCATCATAAGGAATTTCAAGCCTACACTTAGAACATTACTGCAGAGAAAATGTATTTTAAATCTATATGCATGTTACTCATGAAACAAACTTTTATCCTCTGCCATTTCCTCTATTAAAAGATAAGTTCAACATGGTTTGACATATTATGAGATGATACAGACTGATATACCTTCAAAGTAACTGACTTCTTAAGCGACAAACTGGAATGAACAAGGTACAAAATCCCTGAAAACAGAAAGAAATGGAGATATTAATGAATTAATCATTTTGGTTCAAGAAATGCAAATGCCTCAAAATCTCGACAAAAATGCCAATCTTAGACTCATTCTGAACCAAATCAAACCTGAATTGGTCAATGCATAAATTGGAAGGCAATCACCAGCTTGTTTACAATTATCATAGCTGCTATTTATCCACACAGAAGAAGCAATATATATACAAGAGCTTCCTTTATGAATAGCAAGATTTGTTGGCTTTTCATGTATCACTATTGATGCTGACCTGCCCTTTGTTCCATTTATTTGTGTACTTCTAGATGATCCAAGTACCCAAAATTTCAAGTGCTTTTCTCCAGCAGTTATGATTAATTTTGCATCCGATGAGAAGCTGACATTTGAGACAGTAGAGCAGGCTGAAGTTGATCACAGTTCACAAACCCTAAATACCACACATCTTCATCAATAACAGCATGCATGTTATCAAATTACAGTTCACAGACCCATATTTCAGAGATTAAAAGCCCCAAATTAAAACCCCTAAAATAGGAACCCTAAGCCACTGATCAATTTCAGAAGCAAATAGAAATCAATACATACCTATTCAATGATGTGAGCACAGCGAAGACGATGATGAGAAGCACGGAGATGATGATGGTGAGAGCGGCGCAGCGACGATGGTGACGGTCGCACACCGACGATGGTGAGGGCCGCACAGCGACGATCAGTGCAAGCGATGGCGAAGAGGAGATGACGACGGTCACTGTGGAGAGTAGAGCAGGTGAGTCGTGAGTGGGAGGCGATGACTCTCAACGGCGACAGTGAGAGGGTTTCCGCTTGTAGTGAGGCGGTCAATGGCGAGACTGAGAGGGTGAATGGCGAGACCGAGAGTGAGAGGGTCAATGGCGAGCTATCGAGACTGAGAGTGGGGGGCGACGATGGTTAGCTATCGAGACCGAGAGTGAGAGGGTGCTATGGAGGGTTTGTTGCTCGAGGATGAAGGTGACTCAGACTCAGAAGTTTAATTTGCTTAGTTTTAATTTACTAAGTGTTAAGGTCTTTCAGGAAAAACAAGGAAAAAAATTATTAAGTGTTAAAGTTTTTGGCTCTAAAGACATTAGGCATCACTTTTTAAGTGCACCCAAAACTTAAAAAATAGGCTATCCTTTAAAAGCGTCTCCTTTGATACGAAAAGTGAACCTATAGATATCAACCTACGGCTACGCTTTATAAGTGATTTCTATAATACCTAAGGCTACGCTTTTTAAATGATGCCGCATTTGTGTATCCTTTTCTCTTATAAAAAGGCAACACGGGGAAAAGCGTAGCCTATTCTATGAATAGGCTACGCTTTTCAAATGTAGCCTAAAAAAAGTGTGGCTGAATGGGTATTTTT
>NW_026264078.1:7435-14018 GCF_000817695.3 Arachis duranensis
TTGTCATCACAACACCAAACTTAAACCTTGCTTGTCCTCAAGCAAGAAAAGAATCATGCAATAGAGATTGACAATCCAAGGTAAGAAAAATAGCAACTCAATTTTCATGGTAAGCTAGTTTTCAATGCATGCTACAATTACAGAAGAGATGTAAATGATTGATGCTTCTATCTAACTCAATTTATGAAATCTTTTTCTTATAATTCTTCCTTGAAACAAGCTTTTGATTGATTTTTTTTTTAACTTCTCCTTTTGGGTGCTTTGCCCCATGAGTTAATAACAAAGCTACGACTTCTAAATGCTTTGTTTTCAAGTATTACCACTTGATACATAAGCACCACAAGCATTGAATTAGAGGACTTCATTAAGCTCATTTGTTTTTTTTCTTGACTCTCTAATCATTGATGCTCAGAACATTGAGCTTTGAGGGAGTGCTTTTGCACTTGAGCCTAGCCTTGACTTCTAAGTGTTTTGTTTTCAAGAATTTGGCCTGATACATAAACACCACAAGCACTTAGCAAATAAATTGCCATTGGTACTCAGAGCCTTCAGCTTTCTCATTCTTTCCCTTTTTCTTTTCTTGCCTTATTTTGTATTTGCTTCTTCAAGGTTTTCATGATTTTCAAAAGATTTCACAAAATGTCCTAGATGAAAACTTCAATTAAATAAAATCCAATGCAATTAAGCAACAATCAAACATACTAGCTTTCCAATACTTTTATGCACATGCTAAATTCTTTTTTAATTCCTTGTTTGTTTATGATCATGATACTTTATTGCTTTTTGAATTCACAAAACTCAAGTTGGAAATCATAATGGCACAGCACCATGTTGCAAATCAAGATTCAATCTATGCTTTATTCATACATACATGTAAACAGAAAAAAATGAAGACAATCATGCAATTTAAGTGCTGGAAACAATTAAGGAGAAAAAGGAATTCTACAACCTTGTAGTTCATCTTCATTATTGTTGTCCTTTTTCCTCTATTCTTCCTCCTTCCCTTGCCAAACTCAGAATGCTTGTTCATCCTCAAGCAACAATTAGAACAATGGCTATGGGGCTGAGATGGATCATGAATGTCTTACACAAGAAATGTTAGTAGTACATGTGTTTCAAGCAAGCAAGATTAAGAATACTAGCAAGGCACAGAGAAACAAAGACATTATGATTGCAGAAATAAGATGGTGTGCACGATACATTGCATAAAAATATAAGTGGCACACCAAACTTAGTGTGACACTTTCACTTAGAATTGATGCAAGTATCCAGTAAAGGTTTGAAGCAAATTTTGTTGCATAGCAACACCAAACTTAGAATGCAACCATATGTCTATTTATTTGAATTAAAACTAAACAAGAGAAACTGTTATTTGAATACAATCACCAAGCCAAGATTAGCCATGAATAAGGGTCTCTTGGTGATGTATTAACAAAAACAGTTAATAACAGGAAACAAAAAAAAATAAAGAAGTGACTAAAACAAAGAGAATGCAAACGAAATGTCAAAACAAAAGAAAAATAATAATGCAAGGGCAATATGATTATCCAGACAAGTGATGTTGTTGGATGAGTTGCATAGACAATTAAGTGGCACACCAAACTTAGAATCTTAGTGTGACACTTCCATGTAAAATTGATGCAATCATCCATGAAGATGGAAAACAGTTTGTTGCAGGGCAACACCAAACTTAGAATGTGATCATATGCCAGTTTATTGAAATTTAAACAAGACAAGGAGAAGAGATGTTACCTACTGTTTACCTATTCTTCACTTTCTTCCTCTTCTTCCAGTTTGTTAAGAGGAATGACTCCAAGAGGGGAGAAGTTTCAGCTAGTGTCCCCTGTCTTGGCTTCCTCTCAGCAAGCTTTCTTTTGTACATGGCTTAATTGAGCTTGCTTGCTATTGGTCCAGGGGTTGGATTGCTTGTGGTTGACCTCCTCTTGAATGTTGTCCTTGGTAGCTTGGTCACAATCCTCTTCTCGGTGCTTTTGTTAATTGCCTTCACTTTCTTGAATCCAAGTCTTGGTGGTTGTGTGATTGTTAGAGTCTTCTTTTCATCAAGAGCCTCTTGCAATGGTGGTTCTGTAAGCTCTTCCTCCGTGTACTTCTCTGCTTCACTTGAGTTTGGAATGACTTCCTCACTTTCATGCTCCTCAACTCCTTTCTTTGCACCCAACATTTGTTTTAATAGCTCTATCGTGGGGGAGGTTTGTTTATCTTTCCAACATCTCTTCATCTCCTCGTCATACCTTTCAATCATGGATTCAAGTGTTGAGGCGTTTTGGTCCAGGGAGGAGAGTGCTTAGAATTTGTATTTTCTTGGTGATATTCCCAAACACCATTAGAGATCGGTGATGGTGGGTGATATCCCATAAAATTTTGTTTGACCATAAGATGAGTTGAACTCCATTTGTATTTTATAAACATCAATGAAATTTGAAATTCATGTCACAGAGATAGAATTTCTTAGTGAGGCAATAACTCAAACACCTTGCTATCAATTTAAAACAGAGAACAAAAACAAAAAAAGCTTGATCTAGACTTCTCACCCACTTAATCATTGTTGATCTAAATCAATCCCCGGCAACGGCGCCAAAAACTTGATGGGTGTTTTTGTGGAAAGAGAATTTCCAAACACACAAATCTAACCGGCAAGTATACCGGGTCGCATCAAGTAGTAATAACTCACTTAGAGTGAGGTCGATCCCACAGAGATTGATGAATCAAGCAACTTTAATGGGTGATTAGTTTAGTCAAGCTAACATTGAGTGAATTGTGTGAAGTGTAACCAACAGAAAGGAAATTAAAAGGAATTTAAATTGCCGAAAGTAAATTGCAGTAAAAGGAAAGAGCAAGAAAGTAAAATAGCTGAAACTTAAATTGCAAGAAAAGTAAATTGCATGAAAAGTAAAGGGGCTGGGGTGCTGGAAATTAAAATTCAACAAGAAAATGTAAAAAGCAATCAAGCAGAGAGCTATCTACTACTACTCCTCCCTACTGGAGCCAGCCTCCCTAATGGA
The DNA here is from genome assembly GCF_000817695.3 of Arachis duranensis. NCBI lineage: Eukaryota > Viridiplantae > Streptophyta > Magnoliopsida > Fabales > Fabaceae > Arachis > Arachis duranensis. The sequence continues at coordinate 10,459 of NW_026264078.1, forward strand.
ATGAAACTAATGCCTTTATATAGGCTTTTACAAAATGAAAAATAAAATTGAAAGCAAATTACAAAGAAAATGAAATTCCTAATCAAATTGTTTCTTGTGCCTTTGAGTGATGTCAATTGGGCTTTGCTTGCTTTGGAGTGAAATTGGGTTGAAGATGGATCCGGATGGCCTTGGTTTTGAGAAGAAATACGCTTGCAATTTGGGCCTTGGGGTATTTACGTTTGAGTCAACGCTTGAGGAAAACGTTGAATCAAACATCCTCATGTGCTAGCCTCATGCAGAACCCATTTTGCTGTCACTCACGTTTGAGCCTCAAACGTGAGCTCAAACGTGGCTCCTCCCATTTGAGGTCAAACGTTGGTGCAGGCGTGGGGTTTAAGTTTTGGAACGCTTCTTTGTCCTCTTGTCAATGTTGTCAATTTCATGCCCACTATAGACTATTATATATGGTTGGAAAGCTCTGAATGTCAGCTTTCCAACGCAACTGGAAGGACATCAATTGGACATCTACAACTCAAGTTATGCTCCTTTGAAGGGGACAGGGTCGCTGGCTTTGGTGTGCAACGTTTGAGGCGACGTTTGCCTCAAACGTGGTCGAAAACGCCAGATTCTGGACGCTTAAAAGCATTGTCCACCCCATACTATTATATATTGTTGGAAAACTCTGAATGTCTACTTTTCAATGCCGTTAGAAGCGCATCATTTCGAGCTCCACAGCTTGAGTTATACTCCGTCGAAGGTGCAGAGGTCAGCTGGCCTTACTGCAGGTTGACACCATGTTCGTTTATGCACTTTCGGGGCAGTTTTCTCCCTCAATTTTAGTGTCCACCATGCAGTGCCATATATTCTTGGAAAGCTCTTGATTCCTACTTTCCATTGCTTTTTGAATCACCTCATTTGGAGCTTCATCGAAGCCGCTGGCGCATGTCCGTCCAGCCACCGCCACCGTCCCAACTTCGAGCTTCGAAGGCAACGGCGCAACGTTCGTCCAGCCACCGCCGTTTGAGCTTCGAAAATCGAAGCCACCGTCGCCGGTCTCACCTCTTGCCTCCGTCGTGCAGTCACTTCCCGCCGATGGCAGCTCTATTCCACACGACCACGTCGGCCACCTTCCCCGAATCAAGAATCATTCGTGCATCGTGCACCCCCATTAGCCCCTTCTGAAGAAAATCAAAGAGAACCCTAGCCCTAGGATCCTTGCCGCCGCCGTCCCCAGGTTCTCGGCGCCTCCACTTCTTCTTCTTCTCGCTGTTCGGAACCCAGGTAGCTTGGTTCGTCATCCCCATCTTCCCTGTCTTCTCTGTTCGTGGCTTGGAGCAGCTCGCCGTTGGGTCGCCGCTTGCTGTCGCCTTGCCTATTGTCGTCGTCTCGTCGGTTTCCATCCGTGTCTCCGTCGAAGGTTAGTGATGGATCTGTTTAATTTTGCTTCTGGTCACCGATGGCTCTGTTAGTCTGTTTAATTTTGCTTCGCATTCGCTCCTTCCTTTTAATTTTGCCATTGCCATGGTTAGTGGTTACTGATGAGTGATGAGTGATGGCTCTGTTTAATTTTGCTTCTGGTTACTGATGGGTCTGTTTAATTTTGCTTCGATCGGCTCCTTCCTTTTAATTTTGTTCTGTTTACTGATGAGTGATGGCTCTGTTTAATTTCTGAATGCTTGGTTCTTCTTGTTCTTTTTAATTTCTGGAATTTTTGTTCAAATTTTTGTGTAATGTTTTATAATGTTGCTGCTTTGTAATTATTGGTTGCTGGGTGCAGGTTTAGAGTCATCACTGTTTTGGAATGTTTATGTACTAATGTTTATTGCTATTTTGTCATTGTTGGTTGCTGGTTGCTAGTTGGAGGTTTAGTGTGATTATTGGTTAATATTTTGTAATGTTTGTTGCTGAATGCTGATTGTTGAGTTCAGATATGGTCTTGTTGCTGAATGCTGTTTGTGCTGAATGCTAAATGTTTGTTGCTGAATGCTGTTACTATTTTTAATTTCGTGAATAATTTATTAATTTTATTGTTCTTAACTTCTGTTCTTGTTAAAAAAATTTGCAATTGGTGATCTTTTGATTTATTGTATGTCTCATGTTTTTAATTTCACTTTGCTTCTAGGCTTTGAAATCAGGTTATGATAACTGTGATGCAATTATTTAGTTGGATAACTGATGTAATTATTGAGTTCTAAGAGATTGAGTTTTTCTATTCTATTATTAGTAAGACATGGATAGCTTAGTATTTTCTATTTCTTTCCCTTACTTCTGAAGTTCATTGTTTCAAAGGTTCAGTATTGGCTTCAACTTTCAAATAGGAATTGGGAGCTGGTGAAGATAATAACATCTTCTGGAACTGAGTCTGTTGTTTCACTGCCTGATAGAAAAGTAAGATATGATCTAGAATTACCACAGTACACAGTGATGTTTGTTCTATCTAGCTGGACTCACTGAGACAACTGAAAAATATTCTTTTAATTTAACCTTGTTAATCATATCTTGTAAAATTCAGACAAAAGCAGGGCCTATTTTGGTTGCCATAAATCCCTTCAAGAAAGTTTCTTTGTATGGTAATGATTATATTGAAGCCTACAAGCGTAAGAATTAAAAGGGCCTGTTTTGTTTTACTTTTTGACTTAGCTACATTAAGGCAATATTCTCTGTCTTTAACTTGTGCACTGCAATACAATTCAACTATTTTTAATGAAAGTATAATTATGTTAATTGGCAATATATTTGCTGTAAGTATTTGAGTATTTTGATGATTAATTACATTTAGTTGGTGATATGTTATATAGGGTTTTAAATTTGAAAGATACCTTAGGATGTTTATTTATAATTTATTTATTATTTTATTAAGGAACGGTTTTTTCGGTTGAACCACGGTTAGACCGGTTGGACCAGTAAACCAGTGAACCAGTGACTAAAACGATTCGATGACCGGTTCGGTTTTCAGAACCTTGCTGATTTGTGATTTCCCCCCAACCCTAACGGCGCCTAACCCTCTCCGCCTCACCTCACTCTTTTACAGTGTCACCCAGCCGCCAGCCGCCAGCCGCTTGCCGCCCGCCGTCATCCTCTTCGTCTCACCGCCGGCCTGAACTCTGAAAGAACTAAGGAAGTAGGAACAGCCGAACAGAACAGAGCCGCGGCTGTCCATCATCGCCGTCGCCGTCAAACTCGCCCTTGCTGCGCCGTCGAACTCGCCGTTGCCTCGCTCTTCTGCTCTGTCAAACAGGTTAGCTCCAGTTCTCCTCTGTAGTCTGCTCTGTTCTGCACTTCTTGCTGTTACAGTGTTATGAATATGCTTGTTGAAATTTCTGGGATGAATATGCTTGTTGAAAGCTTGAATCTATGAAATATGAATTATGTTTTGTTGATTTGTTCTGTGTTTTACATGCTTGTTAAAAACTTGAAAATTTGTTGTTTTATTGATTTGTTCTTGAAATATGAAATATGAATTATATGCTTGAATCTATGAAATATGAATATCCTTTTCTTGCTGAATAGGAAATTTAACTATTTAAGATTGCTTGTTGACTAATGCTTGTCTAGGTCTCTAGGATGAATATGCTTGT
>NW_026264079.1:0-355 GCF_000817695.3 Arachis duranensis
GTTACTTTTCATGTTTATTTACATTTCTGTTTTGGTTCCGAATCAATCGAATCCATCTTTTACTTCTCTGCTTGTTGCAATACCTTGTTTAAATTCTGCAAATCCAATTCCCAATTCCCTTTACAATTTCATGCAATTTAAATTTCTTGTAATTTAAGATTCTTGCAATTTACATTTCTTGCTCTTTAAGTTTCAGTTCCATTTACTTTCTGCAATTTAAATTCATTGCAATTTTACCTTCTGTTGCTCAACTTCACACAAATTCACTCAATGTTAGCTTGACTAAACTAATCACCCACTAAAGTTGCTTGATCCATCAATCCCTGTGGGATCGACCTCACTCCCGTGAGTTTTT
>NW_026264079.1:662-3317 GCF_000817695.3 Arachis duranensis
ACGTCCCAGTTCCTCAATTAAAAGTTCTTCATCACTTGATTATGCCTCAACACAAAGTTTCCTCCAAAATCCATACCAGTCATCCCATCAATCACACAACTCATTCCACACCCCTCAACACAACTTCACCACAACACATTCACGTCACCAAAATTACTCTCAACCTTCATCTCTTGAACTAGCAGTTGAGGAGTACCTTCAATGGTCCAAAGAACCCTTAGAACGCCAACGCGAAGCCATTGAAATACACAGAAAAGTCGTGGAAAGCTTCACACAACCTCAATCTTGGGAAGAAACCATCCTCAAGGAGATGAATGGACCCTTAGAGCAAACAAAGAGGAACTTAGAACCATCAAACAGTAAGGATGAAGACAAATTTGTGGGTGAGGAAGTGGAAAAGCAAGATGAGGAAGCCTCTGTGTCAAGAGAAATTTCAATGAAAAATGAGGTAGAGGAAACATTTGAACCTAACCTTGCATATTCACAGAAGCCACTTGAGATGATAAGGGAACATGAAAACTCACAACTCTCACAAACCTCCCTGGACCAAAATGGCTCAACAATTGAATCCATGATTGAAAGGTATGACGAGGAGATGAAGAAATGTTGGGAAGATAAACAAACCTCCCCCATGATAGAGCTATTAAAACAAATGTTGGGTGCAAATAAAGGAGTGGAGGAGCATGAAAGTGAGGAAGTCATTCCAAACTCAAGTGAAGCAGAGAAGTACATAGAGGAAAAGCTCATGGAGCCACCAATTCAAAAGGCTCTGGATGAATACAAAACTTCAATAATCACACAGCAACCAAGTCTTGAATTCAAGGAAGTGAAGGCAATTAACAAAAGCACCGAGAAGAGGATTGTGACCAAGCTACCAAAGACAACATTCAAGAGAAGGTCAACCACAAGCGATCCAACCCCTGGACCAATAGCAAGCAAGCTCAATCAAGCCATGTACAAAAGAAAGCTTGCTGAGAGGAAGCCAAGACAGGGGACACTAGCTGAAACTTCTCCCCTTCTGGAGTCATTCCTCTTAACAAACTGGAAAAAGAGGAAGAAAGTAAACAACATGTCAACAGTAGGTACAAATTCTCTTCTCTGCTTTGCTTTCGTTCTTTGTTTTGTTTCAAATTCAATAAATTGGCATATGGTTACATTCTAAGTTTGGTGTTACCTTGCAACAAATTGTTTTCAATCTTTTTGGATGATTGCATCAAATCAAAAATGAAAGCGACACACCAAGATTCTAAGTTTGGTGTGCCACCTATTTTTCTATGCAAATCATTCAGCAACACCACTTGTCTACATAACCATAATGTCTTTGCAGTGTTAATTTTCTTTTGGTTTGATATTTTGTTATTCTGTTTACTTTAGTTAATTCTTTGTTTTTAATGCTTTTATTTTAGTCTGCTTAATTGCTGTGCTTATTAATACATCACCAAGAGAGCTTTATTAATGACAGATTCTTGGCTTAGTGATCGTATTTAATAAAGAACAGTTTCTTTTGCTTGGTTTTAATACAAATAAATGGACATAGGATTGCATTTTAAGTTTGGTGTTGCTATGCAACACAATTTGCTTCAAATCTTTACTGGATACTTGCATTGATTCCAAGTGAAAGTGTCACACTAAGTTTGGTGTGTCCCTTATTCTTTATGTAAAGTATTATGCTCACCTTCTTAAGCTTGCAATCACAATGTCTCTGTCTCTTGTGCCTTGATTATTATCTTTAATTTTGCTTGCTTAGAGCACATGTATCACTAACACTTCATTGTGTAAGACACTCATGATCTATCTTAGCCCCATAGCCACGGTTTTAATAGTTGCTTGAGAATGAGTAAGCATTCTGAGTTTGGTATGGGAAGGAGGAGAATGGGAGGAAAATGACAACAATAGAGAAGATGAACTACAAGGTTGTAAAGTTCCTTTTCCTCTCATTTGTTTCAAGCACTATAAACTGCATGATTGTCTTTACCTTCTCTGTATGCATGTGTGTATGAAAAGGCATAGTTTGAATTCTAAATTGCAACATGGTGCTATGTCATTATGATTACCAACTTGAGTTTTGTGAATTCAAAAGCAACAAAGTATCATGATCATAAACAAACAAGGCATTAAAGAAGATTTTAGCATGTGCATAAAAGTATTGGAAAGCTAGTATATTTGATTGTTGCTTAATTGCATTGGATTTTATTTAATTGAAGTTTTCATCTAGGACATTTTGTGAAATCTTTTAAAATCATGAAAACCTTGAAAGCAAATGCAAAATAAAGCAAAGAAAAGAAAAAGGGAAAGAATGAGAAAGCTGAAGGCTCTGAGTACCAATGGCAATTTATTTGTTAAGTACTTGTGGTGTTTATGTATCAAGCCAAATGCTTGAAAACAAAACACTTAGAAGTCAAGGCTAGGCTCAAAGTGCAAAAGCACTCCCTCAAAGCTCAAGGCTCTGAGCATCAATGATTAGAGAGTCAAGAAAAGAAAAGAAAAATGAGCTTAATGAAGTCCTCTAATCAAATGCTTGTGGTGCTTATGTATCAAGTGGTAATACTTGAAAACAAAGCATTTAGAAGTCGTAGCTTTGTTATCAACTCATGGGGCAAAGCACCCAAAAGGAGAAGCTAAATAAGAAAATCAAAAGCTTGTTTCAAGGAAGAA
>NW_026264079.1:6819-10771 GCF_000817695.3 Arachis duranensis
TTAACAAACTGGAAGAAGAGGAAGAAAGTAAACAACATGTCAACAGTAGGTACAAATTCTCTTCTCTGCTTTGCTTTCGTTCTTTGTTTTGTTTCAAATTCAATAAATTGGCATAGGGTTACATTCTAAGTTTGGTGTTGCCTTGCAACAAATTGTTTTCAATCTTTTTGGATGATTGCATCAAATCAAAAATGAAAGCGACACACCAAGATTCTAAGTTTGGTGTGCCACCTATTTTTCTATGTAAATCATTCAGCAACACCACTTGTCTGCATACCCATAATGTCTTTGCAGTGTTAATTTTCTTTTGGTTTGATATTTTGTTATTTTGTTTACTTTAGTTAATTCTTTGTTTTTAATGCTTTCATTTTAGTCTGCTTATTTGCTGTGTTTATTAATACATCACCAAGAGAGCTTTATTAATGACAGATTCTTGGCTTAGTGATCGTATTTAATAAAGAATAGTTTCATTTGCTTGGTTTTAATTCAAATAAATGGACATAGGATTGCATTTTAAGTTTGGTGTTGCTATGCAACACAATTTGCTTCAGATCTTTACTGGATACTTGCATTGATTCCAAGTGAAAGTGTCACACTAAGTTTGGTGTGTCCCTTATTCTTTATGCAAAGTATTATGCTCACCTTCTTAAGCTTGCAATCACAACGTCTCTATCTCTTGTGCCTTGATTGTTATCTTTAATTTTGCTTGCTTGAAACACATGTACTACTAACATTTCTTGTGTAAGACATTCATGATCCATCTTAGCCCCATAGCCACGGTTCTAATAGTTGCTTGAGGATGAGCAAGCATTCTGAGTTTGGTATGGGAAGGAGGAGAATGGGAGGAAAATGACAACAATAGAGAAGATGAACTACAAGGTTGTAAAGTTCCTTTTCCTCTCATTTGTTTCAAGCACTATAAACTGCATGATTGTCTTTACCTTCTCTGTATGCATGTGTGTATGAAAAGGCATAGTTTGAATTCTAAATTGCAACATGGTGCTATGTCATTATGATTACCAACTTGAGTTTTGTGAATTCAAAAGCAACAAAGTATCATGATCATAAACAAACAAGGCATTAAAGAAGATTTTAGCATGTGCATAAAGGTATTGGAAAGCTAGTATGTTTGATTGTTGCTTAATTGCATTGGATTTTATTTAATTGAAGTTTTCATCTAGGACATTTTGTGAAATCTTTTAAAATCATGAAAACCTTGAAAGCAAATGCAAAATAAAGCAAAGAAAAGAAAAAGGGAAAGAATGAGAAAGCTGAAGGCTCTGAGTACCAATGGCAATTTATTTGTTAAGTACTTGTGGTGTTTATGTATCAAGCCAAATGCTTGAAAACAATTGCTTGGGGACAAGCAAGGTTTAAGTTTGGTGTTGTGATGATATGTCACCATGTCATGTTTTTCTATGCTTTTTCATACATGAAATTTATGATTAGTGCTTAAATATTGCATTCTTTGGTGCTTAAATGGTATATTTCTTTGATCTTTTGATTTGATAAACTTTGTAGGGAATAAGAAGAAAAAGAAGCAAAAAGAGCACAAAATAAGCTAAAAAGAAGAAAAGAGGAATTTTGGGCACACTTTGGAGGCTTAGGCCACGCTTCTAAAAGCGTGACCCATGACCAAATCAAGGAAGAAAAGCGTGGCCCAAAGGAAGAAAAGCGTGGCTCAAAACAAGGAGGAAGAGAGGACAAAAAGTTTTGGGTGAAAAGTTAGCCTCAAAGTTAGACCCCTAACTTTGAGGCTAACGTGAGAATTGGAAAATCACCCCAGGGCTACTCAAGTTTGCGCCAACGTTAGCCCCCTAACTTGGAGGCTAACGTTGGCGCCACACACCACAACAGCTTGAAGGGGTATACTTCCAACAAGCATAACTTGAGCTACAGAGCTCCAAATGAGGTGATTCAAGAAGCATTGGAAAGTAGGAATCAAGAGCTTTCCAAGCATATATGGCACTGCATAGTGGACACTAAAATTGAGGGAGAAAACTGCCCCGCAATGTGCATAAACGAACATGGTGGCAACCTGCAGTGAGGCCAACTGAGCTCTGCACCTTGAACGGAGTATAACTCGAGCTGTAGAGCTCCAATTGATGCGCTTCTAACGGCAATGGAAAGTAGACATTCAGGGCTTTCCAACAATGTATAATAGTATGGGGTGGACAATACGTTTGAGCCTCCAGAACTGGCGTTTTCGCCAACGTTTGAGGGCTAACGTTACCTCAAACGCTGCACACCAAAGCCAGCAACCATGCCCTCTTCAATTGATCATAACTTGAGTTGTAGATGTCCAATTGAAGTGATTCCAAGTGGGTTAGAAAGTTGACATTTAGAGCTTTCCAACCATATATGATAGTCTATATTGGGCATAAAATTGGCAACATGACAAGAGGACAAAGTTGGCACCATAAATGTGCATAAGGGAGGCCAACGTTGGCGCTCAAGTTAGACCCCTAACTTTGGCACCAACGTTGGCATCAGTCAAATGGGCTATCTGATATGAAAAGTTTGAGCTCAAGTTAGACCCCTAACGTTGGCTCAAACTTTTACTCCAACTTCTATAAAAATCCAATCCGGTTCAATTGGTTCACTTTGGTTCCTCTCCAAACTCCAAGAGCAATCAACCAAGGCCTCTTTCAACCCAATTCCACCAAGAGCTTCCATCAAGAGCAAGGGCCCATTATCACCACTCAAAGGCACAAGAAATAGATAAAATAGGAATTTCATTTAATTGTAATTTGTTTTTAATTTCATTTTCATTTTCCATTTTGTAAAGCCTATATAAGGCATCATTTTCACATTTGTGAGGAGGCTGGCTCCACTAGGGAGCACTGGGAGTAGTAGTAGAGAGCTCTCTCTTTAATTTGTTTTTGAGTCTTGGGGTGGAGAATTGAAGGTGTTCTGTTTCATTCTCCCTCTGAGATTTCTCTCTGCTTTCTTTACTGCTTAATTGAATCTAATTTTCTGTTAATTGCTCTTCATCTACTCTTGCTGCACTTTACATTTCTTTAATATAACAGAGTCACCATCATCCTCGTTTGAATCCAGAACCACAAAATCAGCAGGGTATATAAAACTGTCCACCTTGACCAACAGATTTTCAATTACACCCCTGGGGTATACCATTGACTTATCTACCAGCTCCAGAGACATTTGTACTGGTTTGACTTCCTCTATATGCAGCTTTTTCACCAGGGAGGATGGTATCAAATTAATACTTGCTCCGAGATCGCACATTGCTTTAGTGACGGTCACTTCCCCAATGGTGCAAGGTAACAAGAAACTTCCTGGGTCCTCAAGCTTGGGAGGCAGCCCTTTTTGAATCAAGACTCTGCATTCCTCAGTGAGTGATACGATTTCCTTCTCATCCCAACTTCTTTTCTTATTGATAATGTCCTTCATGAACTTGGCATATAACGGCATTTGCTCAAGTGCTTCAGCTAAAGGGATATTGATTTCCAGTTTCTTGAAGGTCTCAAGGAATTTGTGGAAATGTTGGTCTTTAACCTCTTTGTTGAATCTCTGAGGATATGGCAATGGAGGTGTGATGCTCTTTCCTATTTGCTGCTGTCCCTGAGTCATTTCCCTTGAGCTATGTGATTGGTTGTCCTGCTCTTTGAGTTTCTCAGTGCTTTTGTTTGGCACCACAACTTGCTCCTTAGCTTGATATGCTTTTGTTTGCTTCTCATCCTCTGTTGGTTCTTTAATGCTCTCTGTTTGCTTCTTTGTAGTGTCATTGTTGCTCATCAACGTTCTCCCACTCCTTAATTATATTGCCTTGCATTCTTCCTTGGAATTTGGGATTGTATCACTGGGTAGTGAGCTTGAAGGTCTCTCAACAGAAATTTGCTTGGAGAGTTGCCCAATCTGCCTCTCTAGGCTTTTTAGTGATGCTTCATGGTTTTTGTTTGTTATTTCCTGGTGTTTCATCATTTTGTTT
>NW_026264079.1:13576-14003 GCF_000817695.3 Arachis duranensis
GGGCTAACTTCAACTCCAACTTCATTTATTCCTGGTTCAATTTCACTTGATTCAATGTCTCCTCTTAGCTTCTAGCCATTCCTTCTCACTTCAATCCTTTCCCAAGCTTTCTTCACCTATCATAAATCAACCGAACACATCAAAGCTTTGCTTGAAATCATGAGATGATCATTCTATCCTAATATGCACCAATTATGGCATCAAACCTCATGAAATTGCATTAATTTATCTATGGTTGATTCAATCAAAAGAAGCATGAAAATCTACCTAAATTAGCTTGCTTAAGCCTCAAGAAAGTGCATAATTCAATTAAAAACAAAAGAAAGAGACTAGTAAAACTAGGCTAATGGTGGACGAAATTGTGATCACTATTTTGTGCCTTTTGGTATCATTGTAAAATTATGGAATTTAAGAAATTGGCATGAGT
>NW_026264080.1:0-1723 GCF_000817695.3 Arachis duranensis
CTTTCCCTTCCTTAGAGTGGCATAGAAGGGGAGAGATCTTATTGTTGATCCCGCTAGAAATATGGACAAGGCTGCCAACCTTCCATTGAGTTGTTGTACTTCTTTGACACAAGTCGGGCTCTTCATGTCGAGTATGGCTCGACATTTATCTGGATTTGCCTCGATTCCTCTTTGTGTGAGCATAAAACCCAAGAATTTGCCAGCTTCTACTGCAAAGGTACATTTTGCAGGATTAAGTCGCATGCCATGCCTTCTTATAGTGTTGAATACTTAGGTGAGGTCGGACAGCAGCGTCTTTTCACTTTGTGTCTTTATTAACATGTCGTCCACATATACTTCCATGATTTTTTCGATGTGATCCGTGAAGATCTTATTCATTAATCTCTGATAAGTAGCTCCTGTGTTTTTAAGTCCAAAAGGCATGACGATGTAGTAGTAGTTTGCTTTTGGGGTTAAGAATGAGGTTTTTCTTGGTCGGGTGGATACATCGGGATTTGATTGTATCCCGAATATGCGTCCATAAATGAGAGGTATTTATATCCGGATGAGGCATCTACCTGAGCGTCGAAACTTGGGAGTGGATAAGGATATTTTGGGCAGGCTTTGTTGAGATCAGTGTAGTCGTTGCACATCCGCCACTTCCTATTTGATTTTTTCACCAAGACAACGTTAGCTAGCCATAGTGGGTACGTGACTTCTCTTATGAATCCTGCCTCGAGTAGAGCTTGTACCTGCTCTTCCACAGCTTGGGATCGTTCTGGCCCGAGCTTTCTACATTTCTGTTGTACTGGCTGAGATCCTGGGTAGACTACTAGCTTGTGGCACATTAACTTGGGGTCTATGCCTGGCATGTCTGCAGCCTTCCATGCAAAGAGGTTGACGTTATCTTGCAAGAACTGTACGAGTGATTCTTTTATGTCCCTGATGAGCGGATAATTTATACGCTTTTTGGCATTGTTTTTAGTATGTTTTTAGTATGTTTTAGTTAGTTTTTATTATATTTTTATTAGTTTTTATTTAAAATTCACTTTTCTGGACTTTACTATGAGTTTGTGGATTTTTCTGTGATTTCAGGTATTTTCTGGCTGAAATTGAGGGACCTGAGCAAAAATCTGATTCATAGGCTGAAAAGGACTGCAGATGCTGTTGGATTCTAACCTTCCTGCACTCGAAGTGGATTTTCTGGAGCTACAGAAGCCCATGTGGTGCACTCTCAATTGCGTTGGAAAGTAGACATTCTGGGCTTTCCAGAAATGTATAATAGTCCATACTTTTCCCGAGATTTTATGGCCCAAACAGGCGTTCCAAGTCAGCTCAAGAATTCTGGCATAAAACGCCGGAACTGGCACAAGAATGGGAGTTAAACGCCTAAACTGGCACAAAAGCTGGCGTTTAACTCCAAGAAAAGTCTCTACACATGGAAGCTTCAATGCTCTGCCCAAGCACACACCAAGTGGGCTCGGAAGTGGATTTTTATTCATTTTTGTAAATCCTAAGCTACTAGTTCTCTACAAATAGGACCTTTTGCTATTGTATTAGATATCTTTAAATCTTTTGATCACTTTAGATCTGAGGATCATCTTTTGATCATGTTTTTATGATTGAACCCTCTTTGGGAGGCTGGCCATTCGGCCATGCCTAGACCTTGTTCTTATGTATTTTCAACGGTGGAGTTTCTACACACCATAGATTAAGGTGTGGAGCTCTGCTGTACCTCGAGTAT
>NW_026264080.1:5773-7936 GCF_000817695.3 Arachis duranensis
TCAAACTCTAAGTTTGGTGTTGGGAGGCCACAACCAAATTCTAAGTTTGGTGTTGAACCCCCACATTCAAACTCTAAGTTTGGTGTTGGGAGGTTCCAACATTGCTCTGAGTATCTGTGAGGCTCCATGAGAGCCCACTGTCAAGCTACTGACATTAAAGAAGTGCTTGTTGGGAGGCAACCCAATGTTATATTTATCTATTTTCCTTTGTTATTTTATGTTTTTTTTATAGGTTGATGATCATGGGAAGTCACAAAATCAATTGAAAAAGCAAAAACAGAATAAAAAACAGAAAGAAAAACAGCACACCCTGGAGGAAAACTTGCTGGCGTTTAAACGTCAGTAAGGGCAGCAAATGGGCATTTAACGCCCAGTCTGGCACCATTCTGGGCGTTTAACGCTAGAAAGGGGTACCAGACTGGCGTTAAACGCCAGGAAGGGGCAAGAAACTGGCGTTAAACGCCAGAAATGGGCACCAGCCCGGCGTTTAATGCCAGAATTGGCAGAAGAAGCATTTTTTCTCGCCACTTGGTGCAGGGATGAATTTTCCTTGACACCTCAGGATCTATGGACCCAACAGGATCCCCACCTACCCTACCACTCTCTCTCTTCTTCACGCATTCACCAATCACCTCAATACTTCTTCCCCCAAAAAACCCCTCACCTATCAAAACTCACCATTCAAATTCAAACCAATTTCCCTTCCAAACCCACCCATAATGGCCGAACCATACAACCCCTCTCCACTCCTATATAAACCCATCTTCACTCCTTCATTTTCACACAACCTAAACACTACTTCTCCCCCTTGGCCGAACCACAAAGCCACCTCCATCTCCGCTATTTCTTCTTCTTCTACTCTCTTCTTTCTTCTTTTGCTCGAGGACGAGCAAACCTTCTAAGTTTGGTGTGGTAAAAGCATTGCTTTTTGTTTTTTCATAACTATTTATGGCATCTAAGGCCGGAGAAACCTCTAGAAAGAGGAAAGGGAAGGCAAAAGCTTCCACCTCCGAGTCATGGGAGATGGAGAGATTTATCTCAAGGGTGCATCAAGACCACTTCTATGAAGTTGTGGCCATGAAGAAGGTGATCTCCGAGGTCCCTTTCAAACTCAAAAAGGGTCAACTTTGATCAAAGATTGGACCAAGTCCTCATGGATACCACTAAGAAAAGGATGGAGCAAACAAGAGATCCTACTCATGGACATGAGGAAATTACTCATCATGAAATCTTTGAGATACCTCAAGGGATGCACTTTCCTCCACAAAACTATTGGGAGCAAATCAACACCTCCCTAGGAGAATTGAGTTCCAACATGGGACAACTAAGGGTGGAGCACCAAGAACATTCCATTCTCCTCCATGAAATTAGAGAAGATCAAAGAATCATGAGAGAGGAGCAAGAAAGGCAAGGAAGAGACATTGAGGAGCTCAAACACTCCATAAGATCTTCAAGAGGAAGAACAAGCCGCCATCACTAAGGTGGACCCGTTCTTTAACTTTCTTGTTCGTTATTTTCCTATTTTTCGAATTTTCATGCTTATGTTTATCTATGTTTGTGTCTTATGATCATTAGTGTCTTAGTATCTATGCCTTAAAGTTATGAATGTCCTATGAATCCATCACCTTTCTTAAATAAAAAAATGTCCTATGAAAAAGAAAAGAATTGCATGAATTTTGAATTTTATAGCAGATTAATTATTTTGATGTGGTGGCAATACTTTGACTTCTGAATGTATGCTTGAATAGTGCATATGTCTTTTGAATTTATTGTTCATGAATGTTGGCTCTTGAAAGAATGATGAAAAAGGAGACATGTTACAGAGGATCTGAAAAATCATAAAAATGATTCTTGAAGCAAGAAAAAGCAGTGAGAAAAAAAAAGAGAGATAGTGTATGCGAAAGAAAAGAGAGAGAGAAAAAGAAATAATAAAGTCGTGATCCAAGGCAAAAAGAGTGTGCTTAAGAACCCTGGACACCTCTAATTGGGGACTCTAGCAAAGCTGAGTCACAATCTGAAAAGGTTCACCCAGTTATGTGTCTGTGGCATGTATGTATCCGGTGGTAATACTGGAAGACAGAGTGCTTTGAGCCACGGCCAAGACTCATAAAGTAGCTATGTTCAAGAATCATCATACTTAACTAGGAGAATCAATAACACTAT
>NW_026264080.1:11629-12084 GCF_000817695.3 Arachis duranensis
GACTGCATGGGCGCTGACATTATTGACTCTTTGGTGGAAGAGATCAATATGACTGAAAGTCTAGAATCAGAGCTTGAGGACATCTTCAAGGATGCTTAGCCTGATCAAGAAGAACCAGAGGAAACAAAGGAATTTTCGAAAATTCCTCAGGAGGAGGATAAGCCTCCCAAACCTGAACTCAAACCACTACCACCATCCCTGAAGTATGCATTTCTGGGAGAGGGTGTCACTTTTCCAGTGATTATAAGCTCTGCTTTAAATCCACAGGAAGAGGAAGCACTGATTCAAGTGCTAAGGACACACAAGACAACTCTTGGGTGGTCCATAAGTGATCTTAAGGGCATTAGCCCAGCTAGATGCATGCACAAGATCATGTTGGAGGATAATGCCAAACCAGTGGTCCAACCACAGAGAAGGCTAAATCCAGCCATGAAGGAGGTGGTGCAGAAAGAGGT
>NW_026264080.1:13460-13997 GCF_000817695.3 Arachis duranensis
GCAGTGGACTATGTATCTAAGTGGGTAGAAGCAATTGCTACACCCATTAATGATACCAAGACCGTGCTGAAATTTCTCCAGAAACACATCTTCAGCAGGTTTGGTGTTCCCAGAGTACTAATCAGTGACGGGGGCACTCATTTCTGCAATAAACAGCTATACTCTGCTATGGTCAAATATGAAATTAGCCACAAAGTGGCAACTCCGTATCACCCACAGACAAATGGGCAAGCTGAAGTCTCTAACAGAGAGCTAAAAAGAATCCTAGAACAGACTGTGATAGCCCGAAGAAAGGATTAGGCAAAGAGTTTGGATGATGCTCTGTGGGCATACAGAACAGCATTCAAGACTCCTATAGGAACCTCTCCATACCAACTGGTGTATGGGAAAGCCTGTCATCTGCCCGTGGAACTGGAACATAAAGCCTACTGGGCAACCAGGTTCCTAAACATGGATGCTCAGTTAGTTGGTGAAAAAAGATTGCTCCAACTAAATGAGCTAGAGGAGTTCAGACTCAATGCCTTTGAAAATGCAAAA
>NW_026264081.1:0-1107 GCF_000817695.3 Arachis duranensis
TTAAGAAGCAAGAAAGTGTATAAAGACTAACAAAACAAATGAAATTAGCTTGAAAAATGGGTATATGATGACTTGTCATCACAACACCAAACTTAAATCTTGCTTTTCCCCAAGCAAGCATCAAAACTAAGAGTAAATGACATGAATAAGAAAAGAACACATATCCTTATTAGGCATATAGCAGAACTTGATTTATGGAGTCTTTATGCAGACAATGACAACTCACTTATTGTTGTTGCTACATAATACACATCTTTCCTCAAAGGCTTGCTAACCTTGCTGTTATAAGACTCCTTTTTAATCACTCCCTTGCTAACTTTTCTTGGCTTACAATGCTTAACAAGCCTATTATTCTTTTGGAGGTTTGGTGTCAAATGTTGCAGTAGTAGCCTTTGGCTTTATTTTCTTTTCTTTTGCTCAACATCTTTCCACCACAGACACGTGGCTCATTAATTCTTCCTAGGATCATTGATGCCCAGCATCTCTTTGGATAACTAAATGTTCTGTATCTAAGTTGCTCTTTATTGTGGACTTTCAATTGGCCATCCCAAATCAGTTGATCTAAGTGACCGGGTTTTAAAATACCCCTTAGAATTTACTCATCCAAGCATATCTTAGTACAAGAACACCACAGGCATATGTCCTAGGGTCCAAGCTATTGGTGTCCAACCTTTATTCTTTGTTTTTCTTGCCATTTTGGCTTTTTCTTCCCTTTTCTTTCTGTTTTTGTTACCAAGGACTTTTTTTCATTATTGAGAAGAGTCTTTACAACAGCAAGCTAACTCACACTTGAATGAGAATGGTATTATGCAACAATTATTTCATGAGTTATGCATTTAATCAAACACATATACCACCACCAACTTCCATTCTTACTTATGCAACATTGGATATTTCACTTTTCAATTCAAACAAATCTCTTTTATTTAAGCATATGGGAAACAAAACAAATTTAAAGCTAAGTGATGGATAACAAGCATTATGCAGATTTACCATTTTTAACAAACAATTTCACTTGCAACTAGATAAACACTTTAGCAAGACATACAATGGTTTCCAGATTCAAAATATTTCACAGCAGCAAGGATTAAGTTTAGATACAACCTT
>NW_026264081.1:1841-5690 GCF_000817695.3 Arachis duranensis
AGGTTGATTTCACCTCCATGTAAGATGCAGTACGTCAAGAGTGCCCGTTTGATTGTGACCCAAGAAGCATTTCCAGTAGGAAGGATAGATCTTCTTACTATTTCATACCATCCCTTGGCTACAGGAGTAAGATTTATTCTTCTCAAGTGGCTTGGAACTCCCTTTGAATCTCTTTTCCAATCTGTATTTTCCACACATAACCCTTGCAGGATCTCATCAGGATTATTTTCCATTTGCAATCTAGCCTCATAACTAGGCTCTGCATAAGTTATGGTTCTCAATTTTAGAGCCCTAGTGATGGCTGCTGGACTGAAGCTCACTTCAACTCTTCTGACATAACTTGTGTAAGGAGCACTATCTTTGTTTTCCTTCATAGCATTTGCATAGAACTCCCTAATCATAACTGCACTGATGTCAACTAGAGGAGCACACAAGAGTTCCCACCTTCTTTCTCTAGTAATTTGCCTCATGATGGGGTATTCTCCTTCTTTCAAATCAAGACCTTTCTCATAGATGACATTCTTTGCCTCCATGAACCTATGATATCTCCCTTCATGGAATTGGGATCTAAATTTGTTTGCATCAAATGATGGGGGTTCGGCTACCATAGGTTCCTTTCCCGGCCTTCTTTTTGAACTTAAGGAGGCCATTGGATTTGAGGTGAAAAGAAAGGAAAAGTAAGAATAGAAGAAGTATGTGTTGTGTTTGGGATGAGTTTTGGTTCGGTTCTGTTGTGTGAGATAAGGGAATTATGTTGGTTTTGGGAGTAGAGGGGATTATGGTTTTCATATGAAAGTAGCTTGAATGAGTGTGTGAACCGTTTAGTGCTACGGCTTGAATGAGTGTGTAATCCGTTTGGTGCAACGGCTATTAATAAGCCAAGTCTTCAAGCTTTCCAACAAAACCACAATGAATGAATGAAGAAGGAACCCGTTAGTGCTCATGAAGGGTTGAGATTGAGTTGTTCATCTAAAGGATGGACGGTCTGCATGCATTGTTGAGGTTTGACAAGGATCCTCCTCCCATTGGCTGCATGCATTTAGGCGTTCAATGATGCATGCATGCATACAAATTCTGCTTCCCCATGAGCACATTCTTCTAGGCACATGTGACCATCCTAACATAGCTTCTCCTAGCCGTGGCCCCTCCTAGCTTTTGTCTTAATCTTTTTCTCCTACCTGAACCAAATTAGCTAGCTTAGAACATTAATATAGTCTTTGGCAATTTATTTGCAAGAAAAAGATTGTTTCGGTTTGTTTAATAGTTATTTGAATCTTTTTTTTTATGATCAATTGTGTCCCTAATAAAAATGAAAATTTGGTGAACACCAAACTTATCTTTTATTGAGAGGACGGCTTAACATTACAAACCGTTCTTCACAGTTGATGCATTTTAAAAAATTTGATGTATGATCCCCCTTTTTTTTCTTTTGAAAAATGAACTTGGGTGTGCCTTAAGGTACACCAAACTTAGAGGTTTGACATGTGCTTCAAAACAATGTATGCATTTATTTGGCATGAAAATTCAAAATCATATTCAGAGGAATCATAGCTTTATTAAGTGAAAGAGAAGACAGAAATCTTAAATCATGGGTTGCCTCCCATGAAGCGCTCTTTTATTGTCACTAGCTTGACATTGAACTCCCCTTTAGGGTGGTTGATGTTGGTGATGTCTCAACTTGTCACCTCTCACTGTAAACTTTCTCTGTGTGCCTTGATGCTCAATTTCCATATGCTCAAGAGAAAGTATTTGGTTGACAGTGTAGTAATCTTCTGTTCCCAGCTGTTGATATACTAGTTGCACCTTATCACCTTTAGAAAATCCTTCACTCCTTTTTCTTCTTGTACAAGCTTGTTTTTCTGTTCTACTGCCTTGTTGGTTGCTTGCTTTGGAAGGAAGTCACCACTTGTTTTGCTTATTTCTTCATTCTTGTGTAATTCTGGAAAGACTTTCAGAGTGATGCTCTCCTCATGCATCCTGAGGGTTAACTCTCCCTGCTCTATATCCACAATGGCTCTAGTAGTGGCCAAAAATGGTCGGCCAAGAATTATGGAGTCATTTCCATTTTCTGATGAATCCAGGATCACAAAATCAGCCGGATAGATGAACTTGTCAACCTTAACTAAAAGGTTTTCAATCAACCCTTTAGGATATACCACTGATTGGTCCACCAGTTCCAAGGTCATCTGTATTGGTTTCACCTCTTCTATTAACTCCAAGGACATCTGTATTGGCTTCACCTCCTCTATGCCAAGCTTTTTCACTAAAGAAGATGGGATTAGATTTATGCTTGCTCCTAAATCACACATTACCTTGTTGATGAATAGATTTCCAATAGTGCATGGTAGGAAGAAACCTCCAGGATCTTCAAGCTTGGGAGGGAGTCCCTTTTTAATGAGTGCACTGCATTCTTCACTAAGCATTACAGTCTCCTTTTCATTCCAACTTCTTTTCTTGTTAATGAGCTCCTTCAAGAATTTGGCATACAGAGGCATTTGCTCTAAAGCCTCAGCTAAAGGTATGTTAATTTCTAGCTCCTTGAAAGTCTCAAGAAATTTATGGAAATGCTGATCCTTTGTCTCTTTGTGAAATCTCTGTGGATAAGGCAGTGGTGGTGTTGAGCTCTTCTCCATTTGATGTTGTCTTCGAATTGATTCTTCCATTATTTGCTTCCCTTTTTTCAAATTCTGTGGTTTGTTGTCTTCCTCTGTGAGTTTTTCTGGGGCACTCTTGGTTATTATGTCCTTGTTGATGGTTTCATCCTTCTTTGTTGGCTCAGTGTCATTCTCCATAAGCTTCTTTGTTGCTCCTTGGTTGCCATCTTGGTTGCTCCTTGGTTACCATCTGCTAATACTTTGCCACTTCTTAGTTGCACGACCTTGCATTCTTCCTTTGGGTTGGGAATGCTGTCACTAGGCAGTGAGCTTGATGGCTTCTCAACAGAAATCTGTTTGGAGATTTGCCCAATTTGCCTTTCCAAGTTCTTCATGGAAGCTTCTTGGTTCAGGATTCTTGTGAAATTGGTTGGTTTTGGGGTGTTGATGGATGATGATAGGTGTTTTGATTTGTTGGGTGGTTGTTGGGTGGGTAATGGTTAGAGTTGGGGTAGTTATTTTGTGGTTTTCTGTATGTATTTTGGTTAGTGTTTGGCTAAGGGTTGTGGTTTGTGCTTTTCCAATTATTCTGACTTGTGTTTCTTTGCCATGGTTGTTGGTTTTGATTATGGTTGTCTCCCCATCTGAGGTTGGGATGGTTCTTCCAATATGGATTGTAAGTATCACCATAGACTTCATTTGTTCCAGGATTTTGGTTGTGCATGTATTGGACTTGCTCTTGCTGTTGCTCCTCTTGAGTTTCTTCACTTTGCACCCAAGTAGTTGATGGTTGGCTTGTGGCACTCACTGATGCAACTTGCAAGCCATCAATTCTTTTGGCCATTTGTTCAAACTGTTGTTGAATCTACTGCTGCATTATCTTGTTCTGAGCCAGAATTGAATCCACTCCTTCCAACTCCATTACTCCTATTCTTTGTGATGGTTGGCGTTGTCTTTGGTGAGCAAAGAAATATTGGTTATTGGCCACCATGTCAATGAGGTTTTGAGCTTCTTCTGTAGTTTTCATGAGTTGCAAAGAGCCTCCAGCTGAATGATCAAGTGCTTCTTGAGCTTTAAGAGTGAGTCCCTCATAGAAGTTCTACAACTTGTCCCACTCAGTGAACATCTCTGGTGGACATTTCCTCAATAATGCCTTATATCTTTCCCATGCTTCATATAAGTTCTCAGCCTCCAATTGAGTGAACGTTTGAACCTCAGTCTTCAACCTTAGGATTCTTTGAGGGGGATAAAATTT
>NW_026264081.1:13566-13993 GCF_000817695.3 Arachis duranensis
ATGGAAGGAGATACCAATCAACCAGGAGAAGGAGCCAACAATAATCAACAACAGAGAAGAGTCTTGGCTTCATACACATTTGTAAATGCTAGGCATTGTGGGAGTATCATTCTTCCTCCCAATGTCAATGCAAACAATTTTGAACTCAAGCCACAACTCATCACTCTGGTTCAAAACAATTGTTCTTTTGGAGGAGGGCCTTTGGAGGATCCAAATCAACATTTGTCTACATTCTTGAGAATCTGTGACACAGTAAAAACAAATGGTGTACCTCCTGATAGCTACAAGTTGCTGCTCTTCCCATTTTCTCTCAGAGATAAAGCCACTCAATGGTTAGAGACCTTCCCAAAAGAAAGCATCAACACTTGGGATGACTTGGTGAGCAAGTTTCTTGCCAAATTCTATCCACCTCAAAGAATCCTAAGGT
>NW_026264082.1:0-7037 GCF_000817695.3 Arachis duranensis
CTCATCTATATATATCTCCAGAAGGTGGGAAGAGGTGAGCTGGTGTGACAAGGCTTCGTGGCCTCTTCCTCTTGCAACACCACATCACAGCATTGATTACATGAAGAGGCAACCATGGTTTTCCTTTGACAACACGTTCGGTTGTGAGAGGGGAAGAGAAGATGAGTTTAATAAGAGTTTCTTTAGGTTTGGTTTATTTAAGGAAAGCATGGTTTGGTTGAACCGGGAGAAGGGAAACTAGACCGGTTCAAAAATTTGGATTATCTAATTAATATGGTTCAAGGGAGTACTTATTCCATAGAATAATTGAATTGGTAAAAGGTTCGTCGCTTGGAAGCACTAAAAGAAAATGTTTGCGCTATGTGTTCTAATTCTAATTCGTTATTTATGCTACATATATATAAACCTATGCGTGTCAGCGAACGCTGTAAAGAATAAAAATCACAGGCCTTATGGGGAAGGGTGGTTACATTTTATCCCCCTAAAATAAATTTTGTCCTCAAAATTTCGTTACCTCGAGTGTGGGGATCGGTTTCGATAGTATTTCCCGCATCCAAGACAAACACCCTTCCTGGCTGTTGCTGTCCAGGGGAACCAAATTCAGGCTTTTGTCATTTACATTCTTTGGCTATATATCCGGGCTTTCCACAATTATTGCAAATCCCAGACTTCAACAAACAGGGCTTGCCTCCATGATTCTTACCACACACGGCGCATATCAATTTTGGTTGGGTTGGTTGCAACTGTTGTTTGCCTAAGTCTAGCTGCCGAGTTACTTTGAAGTTTCTTCCTTGAGGAGCGAGGTTACGATTGAAATCCCTTGTTGGAATGTTCCTGTGGTTAGTTTGTGCTACCACCAGCTTCTTTACACATTCCTCCGTCTGTTGGCTCTTGTTAACTAATTCTGCAAAATTCTGTATTTTCATCGGGCCCACATGAGCTAACAGTTCTTCTCTAAGTCCTCCTTCGAACTTGATGCACTTCCATTTCTCAAATGCAGCTGGTGCTCCTTGACAAACATTCGAGAACTGGCATAACTCTTCAAACTTGCGAGTGTACTCACTGACTGTCATGTCTCCTTGTTTCAACTGAATTAACTCCAATTCCTTAGCGGTGCAAGAACACTCAGGAAAATACTTCTTATAAAATTCAACTGAAAATTCCTCCCAGGAGATGTCAATAGCTTCTCTTCCTAGTAGTTATTATAAAATTCAACTGAAAATTCCTCCCAGGAGATGTCAATAGCTTCTCTTCCTAGTAGTTGGAGTATTCCCTGCCACCAATGTTGCGCGTCATTCCTCAACATAGAAGCAGCAAATTCCACTCGCTGTCCATCAGGGACTTGTTGGGCTCGCATTGCTCGTCCTATTTCTTTAAACTAGTCATCGACTCGTGTAGCACTAGTGTTCCCGTGGAACTTAAGAGGATTTATCTTCAAAAAAGTGGCTAAAGTCATGTGCCGGTTATCGTTACGCCCACCTTCACCTTTGCCGCTATTTTCATTTCCATGTCTAGGCTCATGGTTATTCTCAGCTCTATTCTGACGATCAAGACGTTTAGCTACTCGGTTAGTAGCAGCTACTGATTCATGTACAACAGCAGCCATAACGTTTACAGATTCAAAAATAGCCACTGCATCAGGGAAAGTTCCCTCATTTGTTCCTCCCAATCGAGGGCGTCCTCGCCTATTCACAGCCATTCGAGTCCTATCAATACCCAATAATCAATATTAAGGTGATCAGTCTTAATATATCAAAATTAAGTATTAATATTACTTACAATGGATGTTCATAGACCCTCATACAGATTATATTACAAAAATATCCTAACTGCATGGTATAAAAGTTTCAGAGTATGCAAGGAAGTATAGACAGTCCATTCCAAGGCTCAAAAGACGAACTGCTCTGATACCAACTTGTAACACCCCAACTTTTGACACGTCATGACTAATGCCAAATATTCAAGTGCTACTCGTCGTAAGGACCTACTTAGTTCTAGAATCAGATTTCATAAGAAAATGTTATTATAAGCCTTTACCGGTTTAATCGTGAATAAACTATTTATAAGCAAACTCAGAAGACATATATTAATCATATAAACATTAAGTTTGAGGATACATGCCAAGTATCAAAATAACGAGTACTACACCAAGTTATATTACAGAGACAAAAGTAAAGAAAAACAGTCCCAACCCTCACACAGGTTTTCTAAACTGGAACCGAACTACTAAGATGTCCTACTCCTCTAAAAGTACTACAAAAGTGAGGAAAAAGTAATACTAAGATCACCAAAAAAGAGAAAATGTCAGCTAGGTCGATCTTCGGAATGGTCTTCAGTTAGAGTGAATACGTACGACATGTCGGGGTCAAAACGTGGGCGATGTACTGAAACCCGAAACTCAACGGACTCGTCTGCCGAACCCATATAGGGAGGGGAAAAAAGAAAGAAAAGAAGGATGAGAACCTAGAGTTCTCAGCAAGGTAAAAGGGGAACCTAGGGTCTTTGTCTCCAAGTTGTCGCGAAACAGAAAGAAAAGGGAAACTAACACAGAGACTTAAGGCACACACATGCATATAACAAGTAGGTAGCATAGACAAAAAGGGATTAGCAGTAAATAATTCACAAGAAGTACATATGCACAAACAAGATGATGCATGCCTGTTCCTAGTGCAGGCTATGAGCTCATGCGTCGGTTGTCTACCCGCAACCCGATGTTACTCGGAGTGAACCCCAAATATGGTCCCTTTACCATCTTAATTAGACACCTTGGCATCATGGTTACCCGTGTCAATTAGGCCTCATTATAATAACAGTTTAATGTGTATCACAGTAAAGAACAGTGCTATCAATTAGGCCAATATTTCCGCATTAGCAAATCTCAAGCTATCCATTAGGCAGGCACTTTCACATTAGCAGTTCAGCACAAAGCTCATTCAACATACACTTTTCATAATTTATTATTCGTTTCGATTATCTCTTTCATACATGATTTTCTCATTTTCTTTCTCTTTATCATTCATCCACCTCACCAACACTACAAACCATACCTCCACATCACCCATTAACCTTAAACCTTCTTGGGGACAATTTACGCACTTTTATTTAACTAAGTCCCTAAACTTTTATAGAAATTCAGACATAATCTTCCCTAAAATAGCACTAAAACCACCCTTACGGGTTCCCTCAGTTTTAATATCGTTCAAACTTCCCTTAACAATTTACCAGGTAGACATTCTTAACTGGTCACTATACTCTCTTTATTACTATATCACATGAAAAAGTTATGAGCTTAGGAACACAGCCCTGCCTTTTAGAATGCTATTTTCAAAATTCAGCGAGCTACCCTCACTTCTTGCAACATAACTAATTGGTTAGAAATAGTTTTGATACAAACTTTAAACTGAAGATTTTAGACACATAAAGCTTGAGACTGCCATTGGTTTCAGTCCAAATACTCATCAGAATTATAAATTAAGTGAATGCAGAATTTTCTGCTGAAAGCATCAATCTTCAAAAATTCATTTTTCCCAATCCACTTATCAATTAATTCTGAAATTTTTACCAGATATTAAAAACATATTATATTTTTATAGAAAAATAATTTCACCCAAAATTATGATCTGGAATGCTCCCAGAAATTCGTTCATTTCGCTGCCAAATATGCATATTTCTGCAGAAATTCTGCACAAGGTATTTCCAACAACCTCACATACCAAATCCTATATTCAAGCCTAGGATTCATCTAAACCCATAATTTTACCTTTCTTTTGACTAACTAAAGTTGCTAGCATAATCAACACAGCTCTAAGAGTTTATATTCATTAATTTACCCCTTGTTACAAAGGCCCATTCATAACTCAAACTCACTTTTTTGCATCTTTATCATAACAAAAATTCACTATACATTTTTCAACAAATAAACACATGATAAACCATCAATCATCAGCAGTATACACAGTTGCAAGTAAGATATCTTGTATAGACTATCCCTTACCTCTCTTCAAGAATTTCACAAACCAAAGTCTGTTCTTTGCTATATCAAATCAGAAAATGCTAACAAACGTAATTAAAGAGATTTGTCAATTCACAGGGCTAATTGGCCGAGTTGCATATGGAGCAAGAGAAGAGTTCTTACTCTTTTGATGGGCTGAATTGATTGGTTTGGTTACCAATTAAAAGAATTGAAGCTCAATAAGGGTAAAATCTTTAATTTAGGGAAAATCAACAGAACACAAAGTTACTGGTTCTTACCCAACAAGAAGAACACTAAGAAAACCAGGAAAGAAAAGAGGTAGGGTTCCTTCTTTGGCTTCGGGTAGCAGCTCTCTTGATGACCCTTCTCCTTCTTCTTGGTGGTGACGCACGCAGATGATGATGATTTCTGCTGGGTCTTCTTCTTCCTTCTTCTTGGCCGCCACTCTTGCTTCCTTTCTTCTCTTTATGTGGTTTCTAGGAAAATTAAGAGACTTGACTCATCTATATATATCTCCAGAAGGTGGGAAGAGGTGAGCTGGTGTGACAAGGCTTCGTGGCCTCTTCCTCTTGCAACACCACATCACAGCATTAATTACATGAAGAGGCAACCATGGTTTCTCTTTGACAACACGTTCGGTTGTGAGAGAAGAAGAGAAGATGAGTTTAATCAGAGTTTCTTTAGGTCTGGTTTCTTTAAGGAAAGCATGGTTTGGTTGAACCGGGAGAAGGAAAACCAAACCGATTCAAAAGTTTGGATTATCTAACTAATATGGTTCAAGGGAGTACTTATTCCATAGAATAATTGAATCGGAAAAAGATTCGTCGCTTGGAAGCAGTAAAAGAAAAGTTTTGCGCTACGTGTTCTAATTCTAATTCGTTATCTATGCTACATATATATCAACCCATGCGTGTCAGCGAACGCTGTAAAGAATAAAAATCACAGGCCTTATGGGGTAGGGTGGTTACACAAGCGCTTTAAGAATCCATAATCTGGTAGTTGATCAAATGTCAAGGAGTGGCATTAATGAAAGTAAGAAGCAAACTCCACGGGATATGACTTGCAAAGCATCTAGGAGCAAAACATACCAATCTTTAGTCAAGGTTTCAAGTACTCAATCTTAAGTTCGAAGATCAATCAATTTATCAAACTGAAAAACACACACATACCTCAATGGGAATTGACAACTTCTTCTCATAAATCCTATCTTATTTTTCCTTTTTGGTGACAGCTTTCAGACCCTGCCAGGGAAGGCTGAAACCCAAAAACTAGATATTCAAGACCCATTTCTTGTTCAATTGATATGCAACATTTATTTAAAACTCAATATGTCTTGAAAGTTAGAACGAATAGTGGAAAAAAGCATACCTTCCTCTTAAGAAGTACAAAAGAACATAACCAAGAGACTCTAAATCATCTCGACGACTTTAAAGCTTATCACAACCCAGATAACTGCAACCCAGCCCACAATGAGCCAATACCGGCCCATGTTGAAAGGCCCAGGCACAAAATGCTTTACTGCCAATATCACTCTGAAGAATATTAGAAGTGCATATGCTATATAGATAGTAATCACTGCTATTGACACTATGGCCTGAAATGCTACCATGCTTCCAAGAGACTGCAATAGAATTAGAGATGAGTTAGATATTTGCCAAGAACAGATTTCACACACATAGATAGCATTGTTTATGTAGAATTGGTTAGCTCACAATTAGTGATTAGTTACAATTCTATTATTTGGTTTCTACTTTCGATTAGCATAACACTTGTACTAGAGACTATTGACGTGGTGGAAATTGGTAGATTAAGAAATTAATATGAGAGATACGTTGCAAGTACAGTTCTTAACCAACAAAAATCTGCTTATCAATTTAGAAGGGTTGTCACAAAATTAGAATTAAAATACTGGGAGCATGAATCCCAGGTCGTCTCCTAACGAGTTGTAGGAAGATGTGCTATCTTATTAATCAGAGATTTTCTAAAATGGTTTTGAGTTGGATAAACAGGAAATTAAATCAGAGAATTGATGTAATTTAAATAAAAATCTTGACCAAGAGTGGATTAATCGGAAGTTCTATCCTTGTTGGAGTTTTCCCAAGATCAATTGATAATTGAATGTTGTTCTATTTAGTTATCCTTTACTAGGTAAAGGAAAGTCAAGTAAGTTGGAAGTCTACTTCTATTCACAAGTTCTAATCCTCTCCCTTGGGAAGGATTAGTGTCAGTGACTAGAGAGCAATCCAACAATAAACCCAATTACAATTTTACTCTTGAGCATTCCAACTCAAGGGTCTCCTTTCAATCAACTCCCAATCAAGTTAGAGAACTACTCGCTCATCATGAATGTAAATTTCATAAAATAAAAATAAGGAATAAAGGAAGACATGATAGACAATAATAAAAAAGATCAATTAAAAATAAAAATGGTTCTTGTATTAATAAATTCTAAAATTAATCCAATTGTAACTCTGAACAAATTAAGGATATGAAAGAGTAAGCAACAAGTAAAGAGAACAAACTAGAGTGATGAAGTCTTGCAGAGGTAATAACTCTTCTCAATATCCCAAGCCAAAAAGCAATAAAAACCAAATCCTAAGAACTATGAATGTGTAGAGAGAAAACATAAAAGAGGAGTAAAATCAGATCTAAAAAACTAAGAATTATGTGGAATGAATGTTGTTTTGTCTCTGCATGTTCCCTGGCTCTAATCTGCATTTCTGGGCCAAAAACTAGATTAAAATGCAGTCCAGAATCTATGTCAGTGACTTCTGTAATTCTACAGATCGCGCACGTTACGCGACCGCGTCATCCACGCATTCGCGTCACTCAGCGTTTTCTGTGCCACGCGTGCGCGTCGTCCACGCATTCGCGTCACTCATGCAGCTTCCAATCTACGCGGTCGCGTCAGGTACGCGAGCGCCACTACGATTTCCTCCAGTTCGCGCGGTCGCGTGAGCCATGCGCCTGCGTCGCTTCTCGCTGATCATCTCCTAAATTTCTTATGTTGCTTCCATCTTTGCAAGCTTCCTCTCCATTCTCTAAGCCATTCCTGCCCTATGAA
>NW_026264082.1:13622-13992 GCF_000817695.3 Arachis duranensis
ATCTTTTAATGTGAGATATTCATTTTTCAATCCTTCGTCAAGATGACGACGGAGAAAAATCATGGCTTTGGCTTTATCCTTCTGGGATGTATTATTTTCAGCCTTAATGGTATCTCTAAGATCCATTGAATCAAGATGGATTTCAGCATCTAGTATCCATGATAAATAATTGTTTCCAGATATATCAAGAGCATTGAATTCAAGATGAGAGAGTTTCGACATAATGAAAAATTGTTACCTGAGTCTTCTTAAAATTTAATCAGAGTCTCGTGCTGTTAACGTGTTGTATAATAAATAAAAGATATATTAAATATAAAATAAAGATGTATAAATAGAAGACTCTAGCATTAAAATAATTAGCTCAATAATA
>NW_026264083.1:0-1405 GCF_000817695.3 Arachis duranensis
CTCCTCCGGCTTCCTCCCTGACCACCGCACCTCCAACGTTCTCCTCTCCCGCCTCCTCCCCTCTCGAACCCCGCACCGAACTTGGGCTTGTGCCCTTTCTTTGATCCAAGCTAACCACGGCTTTGTTCCCTCCATTGTCACCTATCACCGCTTAATGGATCACTTTTGCAGGTTCGGTCAACCCCAACAAGCACACATACTGTTCTTTGACATGAAGGGTAGAGGGCATTACCCCAATGTGGTTTCTTATACTACTCTCATTAATGGGTACTGCTTAATTGGTGGAATTGGTGATGCCCGCAAGGTGTTTGATGAAATGCTTGATAGTGGTATTGCGGCAAATTCTTTGACTTATAGTGTTTTAGTCGGCGGGTTTCTTAGGAAGAAGGATATAGAAGGAGCAAAGGGAATGATGTGCCAGTTATGGGAGAAGATGAGGGTTGAAAGGGAGGCTTCGATGAAGATGGCAGCCTTTGCGAATTTGGTTGATTCTCTGTGTAGGGGAGGGTTCTTCAATGAATTGTTTAGGATAGCCGAGGAGTTTGCATTAGGGGGCAGTTTTGTTTAGGATAGCCGAGGAGTTTACATTAGGGGGCAGTTTGTGTGAGGAGGTTGCATATGGACAGATGATAGATTCACTCTGCAAGGTTGGGAGGTATCATGTGGCTGCTAGGATTGTGTATATAATGAGGAAGAGAGGATTAGTTCCGAGTGTAGCATGTTATAATTATATTATACATGGGCTTAGCAAGGATGGTGATTGTATGAGAGCTTATCAGTTATTAGAGGAAGCTAAATTTGGATTCTTGCTTTCTGAGCATACCTACAAGGTGTTGGTGGAAGCTCTTTGCCAAGTGCTAGATGTGGACAAGGCAAGGAAAGTTCTTGAACACATGCTAAGTAGGGAAGGCGTCAACAAGAATAGGATTTACAACATCTATTTAAGAGCTCTTTGTATTGTGAATAATCCAACAGAACTCTTGAATGTGCTTGTGCTCATACTTCAAAGCCAGTGTCATGCAGATGTGATCACACTTAACACAGTTATCAATGGATTTTGCAAGGTGGGGAGGATTGATGAAGCTCTAACGGTATTACAGGACATGTTGAGTGGTAAATTTTCCGCTCCCAATGTTGTGACCTTCACTACTATAATTTCTGGTTTATTGGACACTGCAAGAGTTGATGAAGCTGTTGAGTTGCTCCATAAAGTAATGCCTGAAAATGGTGTAAGACCGAGTGTTGCGACATATAATGCTTTTCTCCGAGGCCTATTCAAACTAAAGAGGCCAAATGATGCATTGAGGGCCTTCAATAATATGGCAAGTAATGGCATTACTGCAGATAGTACCACTTATACTGTTGTGGTAGATGGTCTATGTGAATCTAACCAAATAGATGAAGC
>NW_026264083.1:1838-10555 GCF_000817695.3 Arachis duranensis
TTCTTGCTTCAACAACCATCTAGGACTGGTTTCATTTGCATCAATCTGCCCTTTAGTTACATTGCCAGTTTGACGCAAGAGCTTAATGAAAGTATTAAATACATCCATCTTGACATTTTCTTCTCTCTCTTTAAATCTGTCGATCAATTTGGGACAAGCCTCATCATATAGCTTTGAAAGCATTTCAGGGCGAGAAACAATCAATGCTGCTAGGCATTTGGCTGCTGCTTTTTGAACTTTCCAACTGATATTTCAATTATATCTAAAACTCCTGTATCTTAATTCTTAATTGCTTTTGACACAATCAATCAAGTAATAGTACCATATCGGTTATATTAAAACAATGATTATTTTCTTGATGGAATCTAATGGAAAAAGAAGTAATGAGGTAATAATGTGCACGAAGAAAATAGAGAAGTGAAAGAAATTGATACCCATCTCTGGTGCACAGAGGCCAACGTCATTGTTCTGCTTTGTGTACCTCTGCATCAGTAAGAAAATTAAAATTCCATAGAACCAAAACCAAAATTAACAATCAAGTAGTGGCACAATCACAAAATTAACAATCGCAGGGAGTGGACCAAAATCAGAATTTGATGGAACCAAAACCAAAATCAAGAAGAGGAAAACCCTAAATTCGGTAATTTGACAATAGCACATCACAAGAAATGAACCGAAATAGAACTTCCATGAAATTACTAGGAAGAAATAAGCAATAAAGAGCATCGAGTCAATTATCAAAGTCTCATGAAAGATGAAATGTTAGAAAAAATAATTAAGAGTGAATGCAAAATCGAAATCGAAAACATTATTAAGAGATGATGTAATTAGAATAATTAGCATATAACAATCATTGAAGTAATCAAAACAAGAGGATGTGAATTTAGTTACAGATCTAAAAGTGAGAAGTTAGAACGCAAATTGAGAAACAGATCGAGGAGGCGAAGGCACGTTAATGGATAAGGAGAAGCTACCAGAGCAAAAGCTCCAGGAAGGAGGAGAAGCTCGCAGGAGCGAAAAACGGCGTTTTGCACGGCGGCAGATTAGACTCTTTCATATTATTTCCATTTCTTAATTGAAAAATTGAAACTTCGAGAAGAAAGAAACTAAATTGAGAGATACCTGAATTGAACTACCGAACTAAAGCAGAGAGCCAGAGTGAGTCCAGACAAGAGAAGAAATGTTGCTTCGACTTCGAGCAGACACGGAAGCAAGACACGGCGAGATCACCCACCAACGAACGCGAGACATGGGGAGGAGCAGAGCAGTAGCGACGGCGCACGGTGAGAAGCAGAGAACCAACGACGGTGCACGATGATCAGAGATAGGGACCACAGAGGGAGAGGAATAAAGAACCAGCGACTTGGTAGAAGGAGGCAAGAACCCTAGCAGAGCCAAATGTCTCGTCTCTTTTGAAACTGATTAAAAGAAAAAGGAAGAATGTGTAAAAAGAAAAAATACAGGGGTAAATGTTTAATTATAAATTCTTCCAAAAATACAAAAACAGAGTGCTATTTATAAATATTTTTATGATGGTTAATGTTACTCCCACATAAAAGTAGGAGTAACGAATCCGCAGCCGTAATTTTATAGCTTATTATTATTTTCATAGTTAATCATAACAAGTTCTTGACCTCAATAAAGGAGAAGAGAGTTCTAATAGAAATAAAAATAAAAAATAAAAAACAGCAATAAAATATACATTGACACACATTTTATATTTATTTTTTTCACCTACCATATCATACACAATATTAGTGATTAGATTATGTAAAATCAACATTTAATATTGAAAAGTATTTGTTATCATCGTTATTTTAATATTCATTCTCTTTTATAAAAAAAATTTATCTTTTGAGTTATTTATCCAAACGCTACAATTTTAAAATAAGTACTTTTATAACTAAAAATCCAAACACAAAATAACTTATTTATAAGCTGCTATTAATAAAATTTCTTATATTTTAATCTCATTTTCTAAAAAAACTTATTTAAATTATTTACCAATTGGGCTTGAAACATAAATCTAAAGTTACTATCGAGGGAGAAGAAGAGAACAGCCACCAGACACATGCACAATGCGTGTCCCATGGTACCCAAATCTAAGGCTCAGATTAAATTATGAGAGTTTGATTTCTTGTAATTCAAATCTAGTCATTCGATTGTTGAACGCGTGTCCCATGGAACCAAAAACATGAGGCTCCTATTTGTTGGGATGAAGCTGTCCGCCAGACTGGTTAACACACCAAGTTTTAATGGTTAAAATACTATTGTGCTGTCAATATCAAAATTAAAAAATACAAAAAGAAAATTTAAATGTTTGTTATGATACAATGTAAAATGTATCTAATGTTTAAAAAATATACATTACGACACCGTAAATATTTAGTCATATTTCAAGAATGAGACCTAAAAGGGTTAATCACTATGATGAGCAAAAAGTAGAGTTCATGGATATCAGCGCGTCGGATCGTTCAAGTAATATTACGGTGAGTGGATATCATTTTCACGAGAATTAACAGAATTGAGCACGCAAATATAAAATTATACTAATTAGATCAATAAAACTTAGAACTGTTGAGTGCTGAAATCTTGAAGACTTGTTGGAAGAGTAAAATCTTGAAGAAACTTGAAGACTAGGGTTTTAACTTGCTTGAGACAGTACATGTGATTGTTAGAGGAAAATATATATGATGGAGAAGTCAAGGGTTTTGGAGAGGCTTAAGTCTTCAGAAGAATTAAACTTAGTTTTCTCTGTTCAAAGCAAGCAAGGATCGTTTACGACGAATCTTAATTAACCAATTTTCAATTCCTTGACTCCTCAGTTTTTCCTTAGTTAATCAAAAGCCAATGTCTTGGTTAGTTGATTAACCGAAGTTAAGTACAAAAATTGATTCAATTCCACATAAGATTCAAGAATAGTCCTTAAGTCGGATTATATGTCATGTAACCAAGCTAGTTCTGTCCAATTGAATCTTATATGAAAACACAATTTTCGAAAATCGTCCTAATCTGAATTATATGTCATGTATTCAAGAGTAGGGTAAAAAAAGTCATTTGCTGTGTCGCACACTTTTAAAACGCTATGTCTAGTCAATTTAGAAAGAGTTTTCAAGTACAATTTGGATATATGCTTTGTCGAATCAGTAAGTGAATTCAAAACAGGATTAGCAACCATTCAACACTACTAATTCTTTAAGGATGAAGAATGAAATACTCAATCATAAACAGATCAATGCAAGCTTTAAAATAGAAAGAAACTTAGATTAATAATTCATAGAAACAAAAACAAAGCCCCTAACCCTTTGACAAAGAATTAGTGATTCATGAAGAATGCAAAAACACAAAGATGAAAAATCTGCGGAGAAAGCTCGATGCCTCCTTTGTGAATGTAATTCACTTGTTATACCTAGGTTTTTCTAATTTAAATTCAAATTGTAATTTTATCTTAATAAGAATAATTAAGATCATCTCTAATTAATTTAAATCTTAAATGTCAAAATAGAATTAAAAGAAATTCAGAACTAATTAATTACAAAATCTTCTTTAATCTTCAAAATTAAAATAAAATCTTTAAGGTTAGACTTGTGATGAGTCAACATCAGACAAGACAAATTTAGGCTAGTGTGGCACACCCATGACTCCTTGTGGCACACCTAAATTGGACAATACTCCCAGGGCCTGAAATTGGGTTAGGGTGTGGCACGCCCACTGCTCTCCCGTGGCACGCCCTTGCCTGATTCCATAGGGCATGGCATGCTCTTGTGTTCTTTTTCATGGGCATGACACTCCCCTCTTTCTTGTGTTAGAGCATGGCATGCATGGTGCCTGGCATGGCATATTGGGTGACTTCTCCTGAGGGCATGGCACGACTGGACTTGATGATGCTAGGGCGTGGCACACCCTCTTTCCTCTCCTCCAAGGCATGGCACTCCCTGTTCTATGCTTCTTTGTATGGCTTGATCCTTGTATTATTGGCTCGTGGTTCTTCATGCTAAACTTGCTCCTTGATTAACCTTTAATTTGCCACTTGATTTACCTGTCTTTTAATTATAATTCCTTAAAAATACTTAGCAAATATCTTAATAGTACAAAACACTTAAAAGTGACAAGATTAGAAGATAAGACTGTAATTAAACCAAAGAAAACAATGAATGAAAGTAAGAAAAACAACTAATGATGTGAGCACATCACAATGCCAAACTTAAAACTTTGCTTGCTCTCAAGCAAAAGGAAAAGGAAAGAAAATAATTGAATGGAAGAGAATTGAATCTTCTTGAAGTTCATGTTCTTCTTGAGGGTGGGGTTTAGCAAACCATGTGATTATAAATAGATTCTCTTCTTTCTTAATGAATATTGAAGTCTTGAGAGTGAGGAATCCTTTAGAACTGAAGCTTGGATGATAATATGAGATTTCTTTCCTTTAGCTTTGATTGATTCTTGAATTCTTTATTTATAATAGAGAGAGCCTTTTGGTTGACAACTCTAAGTGTTCAGTCTCAAGACAACTCTTGATAGTGGACTTTTGATCAATAATCCCGGGCTAGTTGATCCAAGTTACCGGGTGATAAAGCACTCCACATATCTAGTTACCCAAGCCTCTTCTTGACACGGTCGCACCACAAGCATATAGCTAAAGACTTTAAATTCCCAGACATCGATGTCTAGAGTCTCTTTGGGCTTCTAAATATTTTGTCTCAAGGAAATTCTTAATTGTGGGCTTTGGATCGATAATTCCGGATCAGTTGGCCCATGTTACCGGGTGACGAAGCACCCCTCGGATCTAATTACCGGAGCCCTATCCTTGGACAATCAATACCACAAACACATAACTAGGCTCTTTAACCATTGATACTAAGAGATTTGCAACTTTGATTTTCTTTTGATCTTTTCATTTTTCTTTTTTTTCTTTGCTATTTAACCAGTGAACGGCCAAAACTGACCAGCTTTTTTCTAGGATTTTTGGTTCGGGTATATAAGCTCTAACGCGTCATTCCCACGCCACCCCCACCTATTTCTCTCATCTTTGAGTGGTTGGTTTGTACATTTGTTAATAATACCGATTTTGGGTTTTGGGTTCTTTGATTTCTGATTCTGAGTCTACTATGTTCCTTTCCCTTTTTTATGTGTAGTGTGTTTTCCACTTTTCTCTCCCTAGCACAATAGCATGAAAACTAGAGTAAATGAATGGAACACAAGCACAATAATGCAAACACAAATGTGATGAGGGTGATGGCGAATAAGTGATCGTGTTGACAACCTTACACACACATGTGCAATATCCACATAGAAGTACAGAGCATATGTGTTAATATATAGAACCTCAAATGAAATGGTAGATTGTACAAGATATACACATACATCACTGTTATCAATAACATGTTGACAATTTGGACAAGTTCTAGTAGGATTGCTTTTCTATAAAACTTTCCCACTTGCTCCAGATGCACTCTTTATTTTGGTTGCAATTCTACTTTTTGTCAGTCAATAGTCATGTATATATGTTTAACAGGATTTTGTGAAAGTTGAAAACTTATTTGTTAACGATTTTTTGATAGTAGAACATTATGTGTTTGTCACTATGTGCGCTTTGATTATTTTGAGTTATGAATTTTGATGTTTGAAATTGTTTGTGAACTTCTAATATTAAATTATAGATAATTTATTATGTGAAATTGTGAAATTTTGAATTTTATTAAGTTAGAAATTATTGAATTTATATATTTATATACATAGGTTTTCTATTTTTTTTTAATATTTAATTAAATCGGTTGAATCCCGGTTGAATTTTTGTCGAATCAGTGAACCATTAAACCAGTGACCTTACCGGTTTATTGATCGGTTTGGTTTTCGTAACTTTGAGAAAACCGCTGCTAGTGTTAGGGTTATAACTTTATTGGGTAAGAAACTCAAAATCATTAAAAGGCATATCTATATTTTTTAAATTTTTATTTTTTATTTAATTAATATGTGGTCGGGTCCACAAGTTGGTTCGGATTCCGAACTCCATAACCGTTACCCGAACTAATTACTAGAGAGAGGCATTGGTTTGATTCGGACCGGATCCAATTACCTGTTAGTTCTAGAACCAATTTAATTAGTTTGGTTCAGATTCAGATAGATAATAAGATACGCACTATCCGTACTCAACCCTACTATACATACAATATAGCTTAATATATTTAATTAGTTCTTCCAAAGATGTCCGATTAAAATAACTGAGGACAAAAAGGACACATACAAGGACAGTGTCTACTTTAGTACCGGGTATTACTATTTACTACTACCATAGATAAGCCAATAGTGGCTCATAAATCGGAATAAAGTTGCTTACAATGTTCAAATCAACAAGGTGTTTTGGCCTTTTGGGGGTTTGGGACAAGTATTAACTCCATTTCAGTAAAAAGGATCATATCCAGCTATAAGCCCGTACTTGATTTGTTCTGAACTTGTTATTATAATTAGAGTTAGGTACGATTTTGGTTCTCAACGTAGAGATCGAAAATCGATTTTGTCTCTGACCTTTTTTTGCTACAAAATGGTCTCCAAAATTTCAGTTTATTTTAAAATTATCCTTTTTTACCAATTTTATTTTTTTATTACTAAATTACCCTTCATTAAAAAATTATAAAAAATTATAAAATAAAAAAAAGAAAGAAAACAAAAGGGAAGGGGAAGGGGGAATCACGCAGAGGGTGGGGGCAGGGAAGAAGAAGGGGGAAGGAGAAGGGGGGAGGACATGCCAGCGAAACCACCGAAACCACCGTCCACCACCGCTACAGCTCCTCTCCGTCGTCGCACCAGTACAACTGCAGTTCGCTGGCGTCACCGCTGGCTTGGATTCGCATCACTGCAAGTAGAGAAAGAGAGAAAGAGAAGCAGAGAGGAAGAGAAGAGAAGCACGAAGGCGCTGATGAAGACCGCGTCCAGCCACGTCCTGCTGTCGTCCTCATCGCGAACCGCCGTCATCAGTCGCGCTCGAGCCTTGTCCCGTCGCCGCCATTGGAGTGAGGTCCTGTCGCTATCGAGCCCTGTTGTTGCTTCTGCTTTTCTGCTTATGCTTTCTGCCTTCTGCTTCTATTTCTGTTTTTATTTTTGCTTTTGTTGTTGCTTCATCATTGTTGATTCACCATTATTGATTCACCCTTCACAATTGTTGTTGTTAATTTATTATTGGTGATACTGCTTCTGATTGTAGTAAATTAGTAATTGCTTCTGATTATAGTAATTGCATGATGATGATTTTTTTGTTTTCTGAGTTCTGAGTTCTGCATCTGGGTTCTTGTTTTTCTGGTTCTTGTTTTTCTTGGTTCTTGACGATGATGATAATGATTTTCTAGTGTTTCTTTTGATGATGATGTTTTTGGATTCTTCTTCTTCTGGGTTTTTGTTGTTGTTGATCTTCTGATTTCATTATCTTCTGGGTTCTTGGTTTTGTTGTTGTCCTTTTGCTAATTTCATTATCCAATTATTGTTATTGTTGTTGTTGTGCTTCTGGTTGATTGTTTTATTGGTGTTGCTTCTGCTTCTGCTCCAACGTCTGGTTTAGCTTCTGGTTCTGCGTTAGTTGATTTTGGGAAGAAGGAGGAATGACATTTTTGTCCGAAGGACGATTTTAAAACTAAGTTAAATCTTTGGAATTATTTTGTAGTGAAAAAAGGTCGAGGACGAAAAAAATTTTCAACCCTTATTTTAAGGACCAAAATCGTACTTAATCCTTATAATTATAAAGGTAATTTGTTGTTCTAAACTTTTGGCTATTGTTGATTTATTCTCTTTGTTTAGCTCTGATGCTCTTAGCTCTGATACTCTTATAAAATTATTCCCGATAATTGAATCTTCAAATGTCAGGAACTTATAAGATATTATCAAATATATTTTTATTTCAGCGCAAATAGATATTTTTTAAAAATTATTTTTTATTCCGCTTTTAGAGTAAAAAAAAATAAAAAATAAATAACTTTCATTTTATATTAATTGTAAAAGTAGGTATAAAAAATTTAAAATAATATATTATTAAATTTAAAGGTTGACCAAAAGTTAAAATTTAAATGAAAAATAACATTTTCGTTTTTCTATTTATTGTTGTTTTTTTTTTGGTCAGGTATTTTTTGTTGTTAAACTCGCCAATTAATTCGTAAACTTGGACAGATATTAGTTTTGAGTAAATGCCCAAAATAGTCCCTGAATTTTAAATCGGTATTCAATTTAGTCCTTAATTTTTCTAAATGACCAACTAAATCCCTTAAATTCAGAAACGTGCATCTCCGTTAGTCCTTCGCAGAAGTGCCGTCAAAACATTGCTGATGTGGAACGTTAACTGCCATGTGGGCATTCCAGCTGTATGCTGATGTGTGCCAAGATTGAATTTGATTCAAATTGGTATTTGAAATTGTCTAATATTACCCAAATTAGTCCATTTCAATTATAAAACCCTAATTGTCTTCCCTTCTTCAAACTGTATGCTACGTTCTTCTGTTCTTCGACTTTCCTTCTCTTCTTCGACTTTCCTTCTCTTCTTCAGATGAAAAAAGTAATGTTATTTCATTAACAATCTGCTATTACACAAGCAGCAAGTATTTTGATTAGCAAAATAACTTACCTCCACCACCATTCATGGTCTTCCACAAATAATTGAATTTATGTCAGGCCAATATTGACCAATGCAATTATGACAATGGCAGCGATAAATGTGATGAACAAAATGCTAGAAAGAG
>NW_026264083.1:12008-13989 GCF_000817695.3 Arachis duranensis
CCTCTGCCGTCTGCCGTTCGTCGCCGTTCTCCGCCGGTCGCCTGCGTTCTCCTTCGTCTGCTCGGCTTCGCGCACAGACGCACGTCGCTCTCTACTCTCTGCTTTGCCTCTCCTTACTTTCGCATTCTCGCTCTCTGTTCTGCTTTGATGCACGTCGAATCTCTGCCGTCCGCCGCGCTGCCGTCGTTCGTTCGTCCATAGCCGCACACGTCCAGACGTCCCTGCACGACTGCGCCGTTTCCCTGCCTGCACAACTGCGCTGCTTCTCCGCTCCATTCAGGTATGGTTTTTAAAAACAATTTCATAGTTGTTACTTGAGTTTCTTGCTGACTTACTGCATTTTTAGTTGTTAGTTGTTACTGACTTAAATTTTTTAGTTGTTCTGTGATAGTCTGAACTCTGCTTGTCTGAATTCTGATAATTGTTAATTCATTTTTCATAATTGTAATTTGCAAGGGAAAAAAGGTTGAATTTATTTTAGTTCTGTTGGAGAATGATGTTGATTCATGTCACTGAAAGCTATTGCAGTTGCAATTTTAGCAAATTACAGTGTTACTGTATGTGTTCTAGAACTTGTTATAATTGTAGTACTATTTTAACTTATTATGTGTTTTGAGGTTGAAATTGTTAATTTTGAATGCCTATATTTGAGTAAATATATATTATATATTATATACATATTTTTAAAAAAAATCATAATAGGTAAACTTGTGTATGAGTCTATGAGTCGAGTCTAGGTCAGTTCCACGAGTATATTTATACTCGCGTGTTTGATAACCTTGCTTATATCAACCCTTGGAAAAAGAATATCAAAGCTTGTATACGGTGTACTGGTTCTTTCTATTTTTTTATTTTTTTTTATTTTATTATTTTCCTGAAGGAGAAAATTGATTTAGGTTGCTTGGTGAAGTTTCTGTTATGAATTTCTACTTCCTGATATGTTTCTAATTATCAATGTATTTGGACTTGAAATATCAGTAGTGGTTCTACAATCAATTTCGATTAGATCTATGTAGGGATTGGCTTCATATTGGCATACTTGGGGAACTTTTACCCCGTGAAGATTAAAGAATGCTCTGCTTGATAAAAGGCATACACTGAGTTTGAATTCGTAGTAAAATCTGTAAAGAATGATTAAAGGCCCGGTTTTCACCCGGTATAATTGTGGCTATAAAGTGTTTAGGTTTCATTGTATCTCGGACCAGGTTAGGGTCTAAAAAATAGGCCTGGTAGGCTGGTACATATTTAGGGCCGGGCCTACCTGGGTTAGGACAAACCCGGTTTTACCCGGCCCATATACACCCTTGGCCTAATCTAGGTAAGTCCCATCTAATGTCTCTATCTTTGTAATATTTCCCTTCATGACTACTAGTCCAATAAATCTTTTTGCTACTGATATTTCCTCCACTCTATTTGTAAATCCCGTTAACCTTGTCAGCCTTAGTTGCTGCAGTTCCCTGTACTTAGTTGCTTACTTTAAGTATGAAAACTTTGTCCTTGAACCCCAATATGAATAACTCTTAGGATCAATCTGCATCCAAAATAGTGATGAACATATATCAGTTAATTAGTTAAGAGATACTGCAAAAAAGCAATAGTATGATACGATTCATTAATTAACTGATTAACCTACCGTAAAAGAAAGTTGCTCCAAGGCAGGGCATAATTTCAAGGAGGAGACTAAGGCATTGATGCTCTTCAGCTCTTTTCATCCTTATGGCTTCTTGGCCAACACTGCTCCTTTAATTCGTAGAGTATGAAGTTACCACTTGAAGGAGAAGTTGATGGCCATATAAGTGCCCACAATAAAACCATTTGGACTTAAAAAAGTTGGTTTTATTTGACTAACATCACCTTAATGCTGGATTACTGAGTATGGTTCAGTGGTTCAGAAATTGGGTTTTCTCAATTCCTGAAATTAAGGAATTGTTCTTTCATTTTAGTTGAATTGTTCTTGCAATTGTAGCCTTTTAAGTTTTAG
>NW_026264084.1:0-484 GCF_000817695.3 Arachis duranensis
TATATATATATATATTTAATAATGTTTAAATCTCCTTAATATTTTAAAATTTTGGTACTCCACTCGATGCATTATTAACTATGTTAGATTGATAAGTGTATATTAAAAATTAGTCACAAAAAATAATATTAAATAACTAATATTATAACTGTCAATTTCAATCAACACTATAACAAGTTATCAAGCAAAGTCAGAATGAAACACTAAAATTAAGCTATTGTTGAAATTGAATTTTATATTTCTTTTACTTGAGTTTCGATTTTTTTTTTCCTTATATTAAATATTGGCGGTAAAATTAATTGTGCAATATTAACTTCCAAAATTTTCTTATTAGTTAATTTGTGTTATATTTTTCATTATTAGTAGTGTAGCTGTTCCTAAACACTTATGTATATTTTTTTTTCAAATTTTAGATATTTTCAGTTTATATAAAAAGAAATTTCAACATGAGGCAATTGCAAATTTTTTTTTTAACCAACTTAAG
>NW_026264084.1:6866-13980 GCF_000817695.3 Arachis duranensis
TCTATATATATAATTTAATAAATGAGATCTATTAATCTTCATCCAATGAAGACCATTATATATATATATATTGATCTTTCCAGATTATTAATATCCTTTTTAATAATCCTATGACCAAGAACAATTTTGATTAAATTATAAAAGATTTATCTCTCAATATTATAATCACTATCACAATGATAAATCTCTAAATTTAATCAAAGACCTTATTATATTAACATTTTAATATAATAACAATAACAAATTATTTGACACATAATTGATTGGATTGTAGTCATACTACTTATTCCCAACATAAATCTATTACATAGAGATAAAACTAGAAAAAATGAGTAATTAATTTATTATTTACTGTAACTTTTTTAGTTTTAAGTCAGTAAATACATACCCAATCCTAAATAAAAGAATATACGAACACACTTGTTTAATCCTAAATTTTAGGATCTAACTTAATTTAACAAATAGCAGTGTTCATGTACTTGTTTTTTCAGTTTAATTTGAGAGATTTCATCTTCTTTTTATATCTATATTAAAAAATTATATTACTTTTTTATTAAATGAAATACTAAAATTTTATCTTTGAAAAAAAAATTATCATAATAAAAATTTATTTTTACTTATTTTTAAGAAGTCGTTTGAATAAACTAGTTAGAAAATAGAGAATTTGACAACAACACTTGATAATAGAAAATAGAGGAATTGACACGATAAAAACTTAATTATAGAAGAAAGAGGAAAAAAATAAATCGGTCGATAATAGAAAGAGAAAAAAATCAATGCACAAAACTGAAAGTTGGAAAGACTAGAATGTTAAACCTAAAATAAAAAATGCTTTGTTTTGAAGTGAAAACGTTGTCAAGAACGATAACCTAAAATTCTAGAAACAGGTAAAACACGTTTTAACTTTGTTCTATTTTTTTGAAAATATTAAACATTTTCAAAATATTCAATCCATCATATGCTTATGATTTATTTTTATTTTTGTAAAAATAAAAGCGAAAACACTCAAACCAAACAGTACTAAAATTTATTACAAGAAAAACGCTAAATATTGTTGAATTTAGCGTCATAGAATAACGGCGAATTTACCGTTAATAACAATGTCGAATTCGTAAAGTTAAATAATTACGGGCGGATTTTAATTTCCGACGGTAAATCTGCTGATAATATTTGGAAGAAAAAAAATTAAATTGATGCATCCTTTACCATTAGATATACCGTCAGATTTTTTCGACGATAACCCCAATTAGTGAAACGCTACGATGACCCGCGATGGTTTACTCTCAGATTTTTCCGACAGTAAATTTGACGGTAACAGAGCATAAATTCAAATCACGAATCCTCTTCCCCTCATTTCAAATTCATCCACTCTCTCACTCACCACCGTCTACCACCGCCGCCGCCGAGACCACCACCGTCACAGCTTCCTCTCCATTGCCATCAACCAACTGCCGACACCTCCCTTCTTTTCCTTCTTCCCTCTTCTCCTTTCTCCTCGCGTCGTTAAACCACCATCACCCCACTATCATCACGTCGTCGCTGTCTTCCAGCCTTCCGCGACTTCCCCAACCTTTGATGACCATCCTTCTGCTTTCTCTAGCTCCGACAACATCATAGTGTCGCTGCATATTCACCTCTTCTCAGTTCTCTCCTAGTTCCGCATTCGAGATTTCTTTAAACTCTTTTTCTTTCTTCTTCAAATTATGCTTTGCTTAGGCTATTTCATTATTCTAATTTTAGTTAGTTAATTTAGTTAGAATTATTTTTTATTTTAGTGGATTTTAGGTGGTTAAGATAGGTTAGTTTTAACATTATTAGTTTGTATTATATTGCTAAAAAGTGTTGGAAATTGACTAAATTGATGGATAATGCTGCTGATTTTATGTGAATTAATATTAAAAGATTATTTGTTTTGTTGAACAATTGCTAAAATTTGGTTGAATTTGTTATTGTGTTGCTTAAAAATATCACTTAGATAAATCTTTTGTTACTGTAAATCTTTTGTTCTTATGCCAAGTATATTGAATTTATCGTTGAATTGAAAATTTAGGATGGGCATATAGTTTCTGTGATGAGCATCATGTGCTTATGCCTTTGGCTAGTCATGCAATATATAGGATTTTAGTAGTTTGTCTTTTGCAGCTATTTGTTAGTTGTTTGTTAATATTTTTGTAATTTATACATGCAAAATTTTTGCCAAGTATATTAATTTTACATGATTAAGATAGGTTAAATTTAAGATTATTAGTTTGTGTCATATTATTGAAAGTGTTGGAAATTGACTGAATTATGGATAATGCTACTAATTTTGTGTTGAATATGCTAAATTTGTTTTTAATTTGCTGATATTTGTTTGAA
The DNA here is from genome assembly GCF_000817695.3 of Arachis duranensis. Lineage (NCBI taxonomy): Eukaryota > Viridiplantae > Streptophyta > Magnoliopsida > Fabales > Fabaceae > Arachis > Arachis duranensis. The sequence continues at coordinate 9,225 of NW_026264084.1, forward strand.
TAGCATTGACTTAATTTTAAACTTACTGTTGAATAGCATTGATTTGTTGTTTCTAAATTTCTGTTAATTGGTATATTATTTTTAGACATAACGATAGGTAGAGGTCTGCCGGATCAAGCTGCTGATTGTGGTCATAGCCGTTGTTGGGGAAGAGGGAAGGTTTTTTTCGGTACCCTAGAGACTTCTGGATCATCTCCCTCTACTCCGACCACCCCGGTGACGTCACAGGTTAAAGATTTAGCAAACCAGCCATTCCTCATGGTTCCTAATCCCAATTATGTACCTCCGTCTATGGTGACGTCGCCGCCTCCTACTGCTCAGTAGCCTGCTGCCACAACGACGCTGCCTTCAGCGACGGAAGCTGCGATTCCGGAGTTCTCTCATGGAAGTGAGGCAGCTGATACCCCTTCACCACCTCCCATGGTACGGTTAACAATTTGGCTTGATGGCGACAGGGGATAAGTATCACTTTGAGATTAATATATTTTCTGGTTATTGTTATTGCTGAAAGTTCAACTCCTGGTTATTAATTCTTGTTTAGTGGATTTAAGTTTGATTTCCTGAGAGTATTTCCTATTTTTTTATTATGAAATTGCTGAAAGTTTATTTTCTAGTTATTGATTCTTGTTTAGCGGATTTGGGCTTCATTGCCTGCATGTATTTCCTATTTTAATGATTGTGGAATTGCTTAAAGTTCAGTTCCTGATTATTGATTCTTGTTTAGTAGATTTAGGTTTCATTACCTGAATGTGTTTTCTATTTTATTGATTGTGACGCATTCCAGTTATAGATAAAATTCTGCTAAAATTTCTATAAAAATCTCTATATATTATGGTTTTCTGTGGATTGTTGATAGGTTTGCGCCGAACAACAACGCATGTATTCAAGAGATGACCAACGTCACTAAATTATTGTACAACCACCCTTGACACAGCTACACGAAGATACCCGCTGAGACCAGACAGCAATAGTTTGAGAAATGGACGGTAATTAATTTTTTTTTTAAGTTTCAAACGTTTTTAGCTAGTTCATATCCTCTGTTTTGAGTAACTATTTTTAAAGTTTCTCTTGTGTAGCTGCACTTTATATGGGACACTGAGTACAATCTTACTTCTAGGAAGATATTCGACCATAGAATCAGTCGGCGGCTCCAACAGATGTTGGATTATGTTTGTCGGGGGACCACCAGACGACTTGACTCCGACCGAAAATAAAGAAGGCTCTGTTAGTTCAGTGGGAGAACGATGAGAGGTTCAGGCATTGGCGTCTCACCAACAGAGCTAACAGGACATTGACCAAGTCATCTAAGTATACCAGCGGCTCAGCGGATGACCTCAGGCTGGAGTGGAGGGAGCATCCAAAGTGGCTTCAACAAATGGAGGCTCAGATGGAGGTGTACCAGTCTCAGATGCGCACCGCTGCTAGGTGGAGCACTGCTGCTGGTGACAGCAGTCGTGCACAAATATAGATCACCACCTTCTACACCGCTTCCTCAGGACCACGGGACCGACGATGAGAACGAGGATAAAAACTACCTGGATCTGTAGTTATTAGTATTTCGTTTTATTGTTTCATTGTATTTATTTGATGGACTTGACTTTTAATTTATTTTAACATTGTACTATTTATTTTAAATAATAGGTTTTCTTTTTTATGAATTGATCATTAATTGTACCAAAAAAATTCAAATAAAAAATTAAAAATAACCATTATTTCATTTTTTTTACCGTCAGATTTACCGAGAGAATAATCCGACGGTAATAGTGCGGGCAACAATATATTTTGGCGTCAACAATACTGTCAGAAAAATCCACCGATAACCAAATGATTTTTCGAATGGGTAATCCGCCACTAAATCCGTCGAACGAAAAAATTTCGACGATAAACATTTACAGGTGAGGTTTATACCGTCTAATTGCTTCCGATGATAAATCCGATGGTTCTCAACATTTTTCTTATAGTGAATATATAAGTACATCTATCAAGGTTTTTCAAATGAGCTAATAATTGCTGGTTAAGTGCATATATATTTATTGGTACTCATTTTTCTCCTCAGACTGGGTCAGGCGCGCGACGATGTTCTCTTCTGGATGAGTCTGGCGGGTAACGACACTTTTGAGTTGACTCGATGAGACATGAGAGTGAGGGAAAGCAGTAAGAGGAGATAGCGGTTAGAGAGGAGAAACATGGTGGTGACAGAGGAAGAGGATGGCAGACGACGGTAAAAGGAGAGGTGGAGAGAATCTATGAAATTTGGGTTTGAATTTTGGAAGTGGAGATAAAATGAGGTCAGCTCACTATATGACATGTCGGGAACTGTTTTGTTCTTCTCACATATATAGACACTTAACAGTTATGTGTGCGAATTATAGTATCAATTCATTAATTTTTACTAATAGTCACATTGGCAATTAGATTAAAAATTGTTATGTCTAATTGAGAAAAATACTAAAAATTGATTTAATTTTTTTAGAATTATTAAAATGTCCATTTTAAAATTTTTTAGATTGATTTGAATAATTACTTTAAAATTAATCAATACATTGATAAATGTCAAATCAACTTTTAAGTATACAATTACCATTTAATATATAAAATTATAGACATATATTATTCTACTTTTAAATGAACTTATAAAGAGATTATTATTATTATTATTATTATTAGGGACTAGTATAGCGACGAGAATTTTTGAAGGACTAAAATGACGACGCAAAGCGATTGAATATTTGTATAAAACTTTTGTAACTAAATCCGTACTGCAATCTAACAATAGTTAAGATAGACACATAAAAACCTAATTTTTCTGCATGAGTTTGGTTTCAATAATCTTGAATCGGTCTAAACTTTTCTCCTTTTGAATAATGATATACACGTTAGTGTTTAACGAATATAGTAAATTAATAGTAAAAACTAAAAATACTTTTTAAATTTTTTTAAAAACTAAAATAAAAAAAATATTAACTTATTTAAACCCAAGTTAAAACTGTAATTTTTTTTTGAATTACCAACTTATTTCTGTGTTAAATTTTGTATATATAATATGAATTTAATCTTAATATAGTATTAATATAGAATAATTTTATATATGTATTTAATTAAATAACGTTATGTCAATAACAATAATTATTTTTTATTTTTATTACTTAAATAATTATTTAAAATAATCGACATGAATAAATTTTTATATCATATGTCGAAATATCAAAATTAAACTCAGATAATATGTGTTTATAGATTAGGGTTTTTTGGAATGATCATTTTGCCGTTGGTGGGCGCATGATGGGACAAGTGGACGAAATCAACAGAGTAGGGCAAGTCGGTCGAAATGGACGGCTGGATGGATTGAGAATTAAGGGTGGCTTTCCGTCCACGCAATAATCAAATCTCTTTTCTATTTTATTTATTCCTTTTTTATTTTGTGAAACTTCTTTTCTATTCCACTCTCTCATCTTTCTTTAATTTAATCACTGCATAATTATAACCTAAGATTTTCTCGGTCTCATAACTATTTAATATTATTAAACAATCACATGGTGTTATTCGATTCTTAAATGATAAAGCTTAATCTATAGTAATATGCTAACATAAACTTATTTTCTTATTTTTTAATGATTGATTATGATTAGTATATATAGTATTATAGTCTTCAACTTAGCTTCATGACAACATATAAAATTGTCTCATATTTTAAGTTTAATTTTAATCTAATAATTAAATTATTTTTTAAATGATTATTTATATAAAAGTAAAAAAAAAAATTTTGTTAATATAATAATATATGATTAAGCGTTATGTAAACATTTTAACACTGGCAAGTATAGAAATTTAATAAACCCTAAACTATAAAAATCAATGATTAAAAACTGTGAAGTTGTAACCAACATATAGCACTATGACAAAATAGAAGAAGGTATAAATAACGGTGACAGTTACGCTGAATTTCTTCAAAAGGCATGTGGGGATCTCTAATAGGTCCATGGCCATGATAGAATGATGACATGGTTTCAAGTTATATGTCCTGAAGATCCTGAAAGTACAATTCTATTATGATGATTTTGTTTGCATGCAATAATAGAAAGAAAAGTTAGGGGATAACAAAGGAGGTAGGATAAAAAATATTTTTATAATATAAAAGTGAAAAAATTTATGTATGCCCAGACACATTTTTTCCAATCATTTTGTTATATATATAATATAAGTTCTACATAGAAATTCTTCTATTTCATTATTTTTCTTTTCTCATCTTTAATTTTCTATATTCAAATAAATAATGAAAAAATTATCGCTTATAGTTTTCAACCTCTGCCATAAAAATCAAACCAGCAAGCACATTATATATGTTGGTTAGTTAATTGGATAGGATTTAGAGAGCTTACAATAAATATTGGCAACATCAGTATATATGCAATGTTCGAAGATAGTATTAATGTAGTTTTATTATAACAATCCAAAAATAATAATAATAGTAGTAGTAATAACAATAATAATAAACAACATAAAAATAAAAAATTATAAGTGTGTCGGATGTTGGGTCATCATCAACTTCCAACGATAGAGATTCATCAAAGGATCACTCCCAACGGCAGACATGCACTTTTAATTTTCTCGGGATCAGCTTCGCTTACCAAAACCTGTGTTTGATTTTAAGAATAAAATAACTGAGAATATTAAAAATATAATATAAAAATAAAAATATAAAAAAATATTTTTATATTTTATTTGATAATTAAAAAATTAATTTTTTTATTTGTTT
>NW_026264085.1:0-219 GCF_000817695.3 Arachis duranensis
AAAAATCAAACAGCAATTCACATCGGTCGAGCACCCACAAGCCAATGGACAAGCAGAGGCTGCAAATAAAGTCATCTTGGCTGGGTTAAAAAGAAGACTCCAAGAGGCCAAAGGGGCATGGGCCGAAGAACTCCCCCAGGTACTATGGGCATATCGGACAACCCCGCACTCTACAACGGGAGAATCCCCATTCCGACTAGCTTACGGGATGGAGGCAAT
>NW_026264085.1:2805-4001 GCF_000817695.3 Arachis duranensis
ACAAAAGCCTGCTCCACCTCATCTAGACTCTCGAACGTATACTTAACAGACACTACATTCTCCTGCCAACAAAGAGGAAAAGAGGGCTCCTCACTCTCGTCTAGAAAGAAAGGTCGGACGTCCCCAGTAGCCCGGACCTTGAAATAATAGTTCTTAAAATCGTGAAAAGACTCATCATACAGGGTACAGAACTTCCTCCCCTGGTTTGCCCTAAAAGAGACCCAAGACACCTTCCCCCCACCCGAACCCGGCTTCGTCAACACAAACAAATAGGAAAAAAGAGAAATAGAGGGAGGGACACCCAAAAACTGGCACAAAAGTTGGAACAGCTTTAAAAATGCCCAGGAATTTGGATGGAGCTGCGTAGGGGCAAGGTTACAGGACCACAACACCTCGGACTCCAGGTCGGTAAAAGGAAGTCGGACACCCAGCTTAGAGAAAAAACAATCATAGGCGTAAAAGAAGAGCTTCTCGGAACTGTCTAAAGGCGGGAAGCAAACTCTCTCCTCGGAATCCGGGGCTACTAACTCATAATCCCTCTCAGACTCCCTATCCTCACATATGCTACATTGCCTACGAAACCTAGCTAAATACTCAGAATCTACCACGGAAGGGACTCTTAAAGGAACAGGATCTACCCAACCAAGACCACTCGGAATCTTGGTCGACATTGCTTGAAGAACCTTTCGAGACATAAAAATCTTGCCTACAAAGAAGAATACAACAGCAAGGCAAAAATCACGTAAAGGCAGACAGCAAAAACCCATTCAGCAAAACGAGAAAACAAAGTTCTTTTAGAAAGAAAATGCAGCAACCCGAAAACAAAGTACCAAAAGAAAAGAGCCCCCCCCCCACATACAAGCAACCAAAGCGATGGCGGCGCCTCTTTTCGGGGCAACCCAGGCATAGAAGAAAAAGAAAACAGAAGCATATATGCGCAAAGAAAATGAAGACAAGAACAAACCTGGAAGAAAGGAAGAAGACGACGAGCTCCGATGCAAGGAAAACGGAAACGGCGGCGAGGAGGAAACCCCGGAAAAATGCACAGAAAGAATCGGAGGCGAAGAACAAAGAAGGAGCGGCGCTCGAAGGAGAGATGGCGAAAACTCAGAAAAATGGAAAGGGAACAGAATAAACGAAGAAAATGAGGAAAGGGGCAAATAAATAATGCCTTCACAGAGCCCGAACGGAAATCG
>NW_026264085.1:4439-13978 GCF_000817695.3 Arachis duranensis
CGGGATGTTCTACAGACAAAGCGACCGACCTCTTCAGGTCAGGACAACCCGACCTCTTCTCAAAGAGCTCGGCCAAGCCACAAGAAAGCCCAAACAAAGGGCCCAAATAGAAGAACGCGTCTCAAATCCAAGGGCAGCCCAAGCCCGTAGAGATAAAGGTGGTTCCCTTGAAGATAAGAGGACCCCAGTCAAAGATAAGATAAAGATAAGATAAGATAACTAACTTATCTCATCTAAAGAGGTCACTCTACACCATTATAAATACATTGGAGCACCCAGGTATAACTCACACTCTGATTCTACTCAATACCTGCTTAATACCCTTGCTAACTTAAGCATCAGAGTCCCTTGCAGGTACCCCCCACCCTCTCGGGACGAAGGATCAACACCATTACCAAGTCCAACAAGTCGGACAAAACAGCTCCAGCCTTCATAGAAGATCTCATCCGAGATCGGCCTACAGTTTTAGGTAACCCTCGGAACATTGGCGCTGTTGCCAGGGAACCTGGAAGTCATCCCGTCACCATGGCGGACGACCATGACAACGACCACAATTTAGATTTAGAGGATAGAATGCTGCATAAAAATACAGACACTACACCAAAGGATACTCCTCAACTCAACAACGAAAAGAATTCTCCAAACACGGGAGCCATGGAAGCGCTTCAAGACCGTTTGAAACAACTTGAAAAAGAAGCCCTATATCAGCGAGAGGCTGAGAAGGATCTACAAAGGGAAATAAGGCAACGCCGGGAACTGGAGACCAAACTCCTAAAACTTGAACCTGATGTCAAGATGAAAGCCACCGATCCACTCCCGAAGACAACGCACGAAAGGAGCAAGACCCATTCACCAAGGAAATCATAAAGACAAAAATCCCAAAGGACTTTAAACTCCCAGACATGACTTTATACGACGGCACTACAGATCCCAGGCATCATCTCAGTAACTTCAGAAGCAGAATGTACCTCACCGATGCCTCAGATGCAGTTCGTTGCAAAGCCTTTCCAACCACTTTAACAAAAACAGCAATTAGATGGTTCGACAATCTCCCTCCTAGGTCCATCTCAAGTCTCGACGACATGGCTAAAAAATTCCTGGCCAGATTCTCCATCCAAAAGGACAAAGCTAAACACGCTCCGAGCTTACTAGGAATCAGTCAAGGAGGGCGGGAAACCCTGCGTAACTACATGGAGAGATTCAACAAAACATGCATGGATATACAAAACCTTCCAACAGAAGCTGCCATTATGGGTCTCATTAATGGTCTGCGAGAAGGTCCTTTTAGTCAATCCATATCAAAGAAGTACCCCACATCTCTAAACGAGGTACAGGAGCAAGCGAAAAAGTACATCAACATGGAGGAAAACTCCCGATTAGGAGAGACCTCAAAAGCAGGGTTCACCCCTCGGGATAAAGACAAAGATTCCAGAAAAAAGGAAGATCGACATGGAGAAAAAATCAAAAAGTACCACAATTACACCCCTCTGCGGGTGTCTCTTGTGGATGTCTACAGAGAGGTTTGCAACACAGAAAAAATACCACCAGCTCGACCACTCAAATGCAAAAAAGGAGGAGGAAACCGGGCTGAATATAGAGAAATCATAGAGGATCTAAAGACTTCCCAGTAGCAGCATCTTGGGGAGAAGGAGGGCGAATCTGGAGAGGCACCGCATCCACTATTATGTCGCCTCGATTCAAGATCTGACAATCAGGATCTGGCTTAACCACGGTCGAGGGGGCTGAAGAAACTAGCATAGCAGAAGCTTTAAGAGAAGGCGCAGAAGGAGGTTCAATGTCATCATCGGGATCATCCGGGACAATCTTGCCAACCTTTACTACGTTATCAAGACTAACAAGAGTCAAATCGGCATTAGGGGCAACAATCCGGAACAGCTCTACCAGATTCTCATAAGCAGCAGTTACACTGCCTACAAGATGACCTTGGAGCTCGGCATAATCAGCTCGGGCAGACTCCAACTCCTCCCTAAGACCCATCAGCTCCTTATAAGTGGTAACATAGCTATCCTTATGTTTTAATGTCGTATCTTCGGCCAGTTGCGCAGCAGCCGCCAGACCAACAGACCGAGCCTTCTCCCCCTTCAGCTACTTTTCAAGCTCAGACACCTTCACCTCAAGCTCCTCCTTCAAACCCTTGATTCGATCAAACTCTGACTTCGCCTCTTCCATAAAAGCCTTGGTAGCATGAATAGGAAGATCTTGAGCAGTTCGGTATAGAGCCGCTCCCATATATGCCAGCGTAATACCGCTCTGGGTAATATAATCCAAATGACGAAGAATGGATACATCATCAATAGGCATGACACCATAGGGAGCAATCTGTTGATCCACAAATCCAACTGCATCAAAGTCAGGAGCACCAAGATTAAATGGCTTGACAGTCCGAGGTCTTTTTGGAGGAGGAGCGATTGAAGGAGCAGAGGTACCAACTGAAGTTTGAAGCGGATCAACCAAACGAACCCGAGGGGTCGGGATCATCCTCCTCGGCCCAGGAGAGATCGGGACAGACGGCTTCGACAAAGCCTGGGAGGACCCTTCCCTGACCACCTTGGCTGGGACGCTCTGAGCCGCGGTAGCTTTCCTCGCCTTCATAAAGGCCTTCAGTGAGTCATTATTCTTCGACATCTCTGAAAAATAAAGAAAAATACAAACGACTTATGAATACCCAGAAAAGAAAACAAGAAAACAAAGACAGGAGAGCACAGTCAATAAAATACCCAGCACAACACGAATCAAAGACGGATCCCCCAGAAATTTCTTTGTCTCAAGATGAGGAGGTTCCCCCCAAATATCCTCCAAAGCAGCAACGAAGGTCTGATCGACCTCATTTAGCATCTCCCAGGTATACCTAGACACAACTACATTTCTCTGCCACTCTAAGGGAAAACGAGGCTCATCATTCTCATCCAGGAAGAAAGGGCGAGCTCCTTCAACAGCTCGGATCTTGAAAAAGTAATTCTTAAAATCGCGGAAAGACTCATCATACATGGAGAAGACTTTATGTCCCTGGGCCGACCTAAAAGAAATCCAAGAAGCTTTCTTTTTGGTAGTCCCAGGTTTGGTAAACACAAACAAATACAGAAAAAGAGTCAAAGAGGGCTTAATGCCGAATTCATGACAAACCATCTGAAAAACCTTAATAAAACCCCAAGAATTCGGGTGAAGCTGAGATGGGGCCACGTTACAAGACCACAACAACTCGGTCTCAAAGGAAGAAAAAGGAAGAGTAATATCCATCTGGCTAAAAAAGAAATCATATGCATAGAAGAAAGGACGCTCCCCCTGGGTCAAAGTAGGAAAGCAGACCCAGTCATCAGAGTCAGGTGCTACCAACTCATAATTGCATTCTTGATTCTCACTACTACATATCCGATGGTGTTTTCTAAGTACCGCACAGAACTCTGAATTAGCCAGAGATACACATAATAGCACAAGGGAGTCCAACCAGTCAGACATTCCCTCAGGAACTTTAGAAGACGCCTCGACAATATTTTTGCGAGAAGACATGGTTAACTAGTCCTACAAGAAGAAAAGAAGATTAGATTACTCAAAAAACACCTCGGACACCAATTGAACAACTCGGGCATAAACGGAGGCAACAAATGGAGGAAACTCATAAAACTAAAACATATAGGTGACAGAGAAACCAGAAAAAGCAAGAAAAGGAAACCCCAGGACCCAACCCAAAAGGTTCCAGGGGCATCCTTTGGAGGCAGAAAGAAGATTTAGGGAAGCCAACAAAGCCCACATCTTTTCACATCCCAACAAAAGAAAGTCATGAAAAACCATCATCTCTATTGAAGAGCAGTCATCAACCAGTATAGCAAAATCATCAATGAAGCAAACAAGTTATCAAAGGAGCAACCTTTTTTTGAAACAGCAGCATGAAAATCAACCCTAAAAGGAAGCCAGAACAAGGTAAATCACCCAAAGCATACATAAGGATGAAAGAAGACCAGGAAACAGGCATCACAGCAATAAACTAAGCACATAAACAAGAAAAAGGTTCAAACTTTCCAAACATACAAAATTAGAGCGTCATCAAAGAAATCAAAAATAAAAGAAGCAGAAATAAAAAGGTGAAGAGAAATACCACAAAGCGGAAGCACCAAGCGAATGCCAAAGTGTCACAAGAGAGAAAACGAGAAATACAGGACAGGAAATGGCAAAAAAGAAGGGAAGTTACAGGGAAAGGAAAACCGTCTCTTGGATACAAAATTTGAATAAAGGAAACCAAGAGAAACAGGGCATTAAAACCAATTAATGAGGGCATTAAAACCCTCGCACATTCCAAGGCTAGGGCACTAAACGCAGAAGCGCGTGACTTCAGAGGAAACGAAACAGAAACGTTCTGCATTCAAAAAAGAAGAACTCTACAAAAAGAAATCAACAAAATGCTCGAGTTCGGCTTCACCAAAGAAGGATCGAAGTCCTAAAACTAAAGACTCGACCTCAAAAAGGAAGACCGAGCTCGAGCAGGGGCATTGTTCATACCCTGGGTCGAGCTGTCCGACCCGGGATGTTCTACAGACAAAGCGACCGACCTCTTCAGGTCAGGACAACCCGACCTCTTCTCAAAGAGCTCGGCCAAGCCACAGGAAAGCCCAAACAAAGGGCCCAAATAGAGGAACGCGTCCCAAATCCAAGGGCAGCCCAAGCCCGTAGAGATAAAGGCGGTTCCCTTGAAGATAAGAGGACCCCAGTCAAAGATAAGATAAAGATAAGATAAGATAACTAACTTATCTCATCTAAAGAGGTCAATCTACACCAGTATAAATACACTAGAGCACCCAGGTATAACTCACACTCTGATTCTACTCAATACCTGCTTAATACCCTTGCTAACTTAAGTATCAGAGTCCCTTGCAGGTACCCCCCACCCTCCGGGGACGAAGGATCAGCACCATCACCAAGTCCAACAAGTCAGACACAACAGCTCCAGCCCTCACAGAAGATCTCATCCGATATCAGCCTACAGTTTCAGGTAACCCTCGGAATAGTTTCATTTTGCTGTTTATCTCTCTCATCATTAAAAATTCAAAAAAAATTATGTCTTTTCCAAGTCAATGATACAAAAATTGAAGATTCAGAACATACAGCAGAGGAATCACAGAGAAAAATCTGGGCATTCAAAACGCCCAGTGAAGAAGGAATTCTGGCATTTAAACACCACCCTAGCTGGGCGTTTAACGCCCAAAAAGGTAGAAAAGTGGGCGTTAAACGCCAGAATGGATACCATTCTGGGCGTTTAATGCCAGGATAGCACCAAGGAGGAAATTTTGTTTTCAAATCATATCTTTTTCAATTTTTCAAGTTTTAAACTGATTTTTCAAAATCTAATCTTTTTTATATCTTCTCAAATCAATTATATCTTTTTCAAAATCAAATCCTTTTCATTTTTTTTTTATTTTTTTTTTCAAAAATCCTTACTAACAATTAATGTTGTGATTCAAAAATCTCAAGTTTGTTACTTTCTTGTTAAGAAAGGTTCAATATTTGAATTTTAGAATCATATCTTTTAATTTCTTGTTAGTCAAGTCATCAATTTTAAAAATTAAATCTTTTTCAAAAATTTGCTTTTCAATCATATCTTTTCAAACATATCTTTTTCAATGAAATCTTTTTCAACCATATCTTTTCAATCATACCTTTTAAAAATCAAATTTTCTTCAATCATATCTTTTTAAGATCAAATTTTTTTAATCATATCTCTTTTAATTTGATTTCAAACATTCTTTTTCTAACTTCTGATCTTTTTAAAATTATTTTCAAATCTTTTTCAACTAATCATTATTTCTTATCTCTTTCGAAAATCACTAACCCCTTTTTCAAAAATCTTTTTAATTTTTGAAAAACTCTCTCTCTCATCTCTTTCTATTTAAGGACTAACACTTCTCCTCTATTAGCAATTCGGACTCTATCCCTCTTAATAAGTTCGAATTCTCTACCTCATCCTTCTATTCTTCTTTTCCTCTAACACATCAAGGAATATCTATACTGTGATATAGAGGATTCCATACTTTCTTGTTTTCTTTTCTTTCATATGAGTAGGAACAAAGATAAAGACATTCTTGTTGAAGCTGATCCTGAACCTGAAAACACTCTGAAGAGGAAGCTAAGAGAAGCTAAAGCACAACTCTCTGGAGAGGACCTGACAGAGATTTTCAAAAAAGAAGAAGACATGGCAGCCAAAAATAACAACAATGCCAACAATGCAAGGAAGGTGCTTGGTGACTTTACCGCACCTACTCCCGACTTCTATGGGAGAAGCATCTCTATTCCTACATTGTAGCAAACAACTTTGAGCTTAAGCCTCAATTAGTTTTTCTGATGCAACAGAATTGTAAGTTTCATGGACTTCTATTGGAAGATCCTCATCAGTTTTTGGCTGAATTTCTGCAAATCTGTGACACTATTAAGACCAATGGAGTTGATCCCGAGGTCAATAGACTCATGTTTTTCCCTTTTGCTGTGAGAGACAGAGCTAGTATATAGTTGAACTCACAACCTAGAGACAGCTTGAACTCTTGGAAAAAACTAGTCAATGCTTTCTTAGCTAAATTCTTTCCACCTCAAAAGATAAGTAAGCTTAAAGTGGAAGTTCAAACCTTCAAACAGAAGGAAGGTGAATCCCTCTATAAAGCTTGGGAAAGATACAAGAAATTGATTAGAAGGTGTCCCTCTGACATGCTTTCAGAATGAAGCATCATAGGTATCTTCTATGATGGTCTATCTGAGTTATCCAAGATGTCATTAGACTATTTTGCAGGTGGATCTATTCATCTGAAGAAAACACCTACAGAAGCTCAGGAACTCATTGAAATGGTTGCAAATAACCAGTTCATGTACACTTCTGAAAGAAATCCTATGAATAATGGGACAACTCAAAAGAAATGAGTTCTTGAGATTGATGCTCTGAATGCCATATTGGCTCAGAACAAACTATTGACTCAGCAAGTCAATATAATTTCTCAGAATCTTACTGGATTGTAAGCTGCATCTGGCAGTGCTAAAGAAGCCTCCTCTAAAGGAGAAGCTTATGGCCCTGAGAATCCTGCAATGGAAGAGGTGAATTACATGGGAGAACCCTATGGAAACACCTACAATTCTTCATGGAGAAATCACCCAAATTTCTCAAGGAAGGATCAACAGAAGCCTCAACAAGGCTTCAATAACAATAATGGTGGGAGAAACAGGTTTGGCAATAGCAAACCATTCCTATCATCTTCTTAGCAATAGACAGAGAACTCTGAGCAGAATTGTTCTGGCTTAGCAACCATAGTCTCTGATCTATCTAAGACCACACTAAGTTTCATGAATGAAATAAGATTATCCATTAGAAATTTGGAGGCACAAGTGGGTCAGTTGGGTAAGAAAGTTACTGAAACTCCTCCTAGCACTCTCCCAGGCAATACAAAAGAAAATCCCAAGAGAGAGTGCAAGGCCATAACGACGTCCCACATGGCCGAATCTGTGGAGGAAGAAAAGGCAGTGATTCCTAGTGAGGAAGACCTCATGGGACGTCCACTGACCGCTAGGGAGTTCCCCTCTGAGGAACCAAGGGAATCTGAGGCTCATACGGAGACCATAGAGATTCCATTGAACCTATTTCTGCCATTCATAAGCTCTGATGAGTATTCTTCCTCTGAAGAGGATGAAGATATTACTGAAGAGCAAGTTGCTAAGTACCTTGGAGCAATCATGAAGCTGAATGCCAAGTTATTTGGTAATGAGACTTGGGAGGATGAACCTCCATTGCTCATTAATGAACTAAACACCTTACCTCAGCTAAAGATACCTCAAAAGAAACTGGATCCCAGAAGGTTCTTAATACCTTGCACAATTGGCACAATGACCTTTGAAAAGGCTCTGTGTGACCTGTGATCAAGTGTAAACCTCATGCCATTCTCTGTAATGCAGAAAATAGGGATCTTTAAGGTACAAGCTGCAAGAATCTCACTGGAGATGGCAGACAATTCAAGGAAACAGGCTTATGGACTTGTAGAGGATGTCTTAGTGAAGGTTGAAGGCCTTTACATCCTTGCTGACTTCATAATCCTGGACACTGGGAAGAATAAGGATGAATCCATCATCCTTGGCAGACCCTTCCATAGCAAAAGCTATGATTGATGTTGATAGAGGAGAGTTGGTCCTTCAAGTTAATGAGGACTACCTTGTGTTTAAGGCTCAAGGATTTCCTTCTGTACACATGGAGAAGAAGCATGAAAAGCTTCTCTCGATACAGAGTCAAACAGAGCCCCCATATTCAAACTCTAAGTTTGGTATTGGGAGGCCACAATCATGCTCTGAGAATCTGTGAGGCTCCATGAGAGCTCACTATCAAGCTATTGACATTAAAGAAGCGCTTATTGAGAGGCAACCCAATTTTTATTTATCTATGTTAAATTTCCATTTTCCATTGTTATTTTATGTTTTTTTTAGGTTGATGATCATGTGGAGTCACAAAAATAACTACAAAAATCAAAACATAACTCAAAAATAGCATTAAAAACAACACACCCTAGAGGAGGAGCTTACTGGCGTTTACACCCAGTAAGGGTAGCAGAATGGGCATTAAACGCCCAGTTTGGCACCATTTTGGGCTTTTAACGCTAGAAAAGGGCACCAAGTTGGCGTTCAACGCTAGAAAGGGAAGAAAAGCTGGCGTTAAACGCCAGAAATAGGCAATAACCTGGCGTTTAACACCAGGATTGGCACTAGGAGGGCGTTTACATGCCAAAATGGTGTAGGGATGAGAAATCCTTGACACCTCAGGATCTGTGGATCCCATAGGATCCCCACCTACCTCAAATCACTCTCTCTTCTTCACACCTCCCCATACTACCCTTCCCCAAATACCCCTCACTAATCACCTCCATCTCTTTTCCCCATCACCCCTTCACCACTCACATCCACCCACTCTTCCCCAAAAACCCCACATACCCCACCTTTCAAATTCAAAAACTTTCCCTCCCAAAACCAACCCTAATACACGAACCCTACCCCTCTCTCTACCTCTATATAAACCACTCATCCCTCCTTCATTTTCAAACATCATAAACACTTCTTTCCCCCCTTGGCCGAACCACTCACACCACTCCATCTCCTCTATTTTCTTCTTATTCTCCTCCCTTCTTTCTTCTTTTGTTCGAGGACGAGCAAACACTTTAAGTTTGGTGTGGAAAAAGTGTTTGCTTTTTGTTTTTCCATAACCATTTATGGCACCTAAGGCAGGAGAAACCTCTAGAAAGAGGAAATAAAATGTAAAAGCTTCCACCTTTGAGTCATGGGAGATAGAGAGATTCATCTCAAAGGTCTATCAAGACCACTTCTATGAAGTTGTGGCCAAGAAGAAAGTGATCCCTGAGGTTCCTTTCATGCTCAAGAAGAATGAGTATCCAGAGATCCGAAGAAGAGGTTGGGAAGTTCTCACCAACCCTGTTCCGGGGGTTACCTGAAACGTGTAGCTCGGTCGTCTGGCAAGACCCGAGGTGAGGGTGCTGTGACCCGAGCTTGAT
>NW_026264086.1:0-340 GCF_000817695.3 Arachis duranensis
GGATATGGTGATGAACGAAATAAACATAAAGATAAAGATAGAGGTACTTATGTAATTCATTGGTAGGAACTTCAGATAAGCGTATGAAGATGCCTTCCCTTCCGTCTCTCTGCTTTCCTACTGTCTTCATCCAATCCTTCTTACTCTTTTCCATGGCAAGCTCATGTAGGGTTTCACCGTTGTCAATGGCTACCTCCCATCCTCTCAGTGATTACGTTGCCTATGCTCTGTCACAGCATGGATAATCAGCTGTCGGTTCTCGGTCAGGCCGGAATAGAATCCATCGATTCTTTTGCGTCTGTCACTAACGCCCCGCCTGCTAGGAGTTTGAAGCACGTCA
>NW_026264086.1:5166-13963 GCF_000817695.3 Arachis duranensis
AAATTGGGTTTGGATGGATATGTGACTATAATCCTCTCAAAACTTGATTTGGGAAATGCATGTGGTATAATCAGTGACCACACTTCATCTCTTCTCATGAGCAATTGACCAAGGAATTGGCTATTGATCAAGATTTGAGAGATTGAATTGCAAGAAATTGTAATTCAATCAATTAAGATTGCCAAGGAGATCAATGAGTGCATTGATTGAGGAAGAGATGAAAATGAACTTGATCCGGAGAATTGCAACATCTCCTGTGCCCAATGAACTCCCCAAATTTTGATCTCACCCATTCTCTTTAATTTCTGCGTTTATTTTCATGAGCAAACACCCCATTCCCATTTACAATTCTGCAATTTAATTTCAGTCATTTACTTCCAGTTCTTTAATTCTAGCATTTACTTTTCCGTCATTTACATTCCGCCATTTTATTTTCTACAACTCTCAACCCAAATTCTAAATTCGCACAACTAGAACAATCTTCTAATCAAAGTTGCTTGATCAATCAATCCCTGTGAGATTCGACCTCACTCTATTGTGAGTTTTTACTTGACGACAAAATTCGGTACACTTGCCGAAGGAAATTTGTTGAGAGACAATTTCCACCTGCATCAACCACTATTTTATGATAAATCTTGTGCTTAAATTGAATGATTTTACTAACTCTTCACCTACATATTCATATGAATTTTCATGGTTTTGCAATTCCTTCCTTATGATATGACATATGAGAAAACATATTTCTTATGCTTTAAAAATAATCAAATTTAATTATCCTTTATTACGCGAGCACGTGACTTGCGAAACACAATTGACACGGATGCATGACTGACGCGACCGCGTGGAAGAGCAACACTCCAAATGACGCGACCGCGTGACCCACGCGGACGCGTGATGTGCGCGATCTGCAGAATTTGCAGAAGTCGGCCCGAGCGACTTCCTTGCCCCTTTTTGGCCCAAATCCAAGCCCAGAGAAGACAGATTAAAGAGTTATAAATAGAGAAATCCATCGATTCATAAGAGAGGAGATACAACATACATTCATACATAGTTTTAGTTTTTAGATGTAGTTTTTAGAGAGAGAGGTTCTCTCCTCTCTCTTAGGATTAGGATTAGGATTTTTATTAGGATTAGGAATATTTCATCTTCATCTCAGGTTCAATGTTCTTCTTATCTATTTTCTCTTTTATTTGTTTAATGACCATTCATGCTATGATTTTCTTAATTAATATAATTTGAGGTATTTCTGACTCATGATTGCTTTTTTCCTATTTATAATTCAGATTATTTACTATTGCCTTTGGTTGATTAATTGGTAACTCTTGAGTTGTCAAACTCATCGTGATTGATAATTATTGTTCTTGCTGATTAATTTAGATTCCTATAACTCTAGTCTTTCCTTAAGGAGTTGACTAGGACTTTAGGTATTAAATTAATTTATCCACTTAACTGACCTTCATAGTTAGAGGTTGACTTAGTGGGAGTGAAAGTATAATTCTCATCCCCATTGATAAGGATAACTAGGATAGTAATTCTAGTTTTCATATCTTACCAAGGGATTTCTTAGTTAGTAATTTATTAATTACTGCAATCCATTTTTCTCATTCAAACCTTTTTCAAAACCCAAAAATATTGTTTTTCATAACCAATAATAAATCATACTTCCCTACAATTCCTTGAGAAGACGACCCAAGATTTGAATACTTCGGTTTATAAATTTTATTGGGTTTGTTACTTGTGACAACCAAATGTTTGTACGAAAGGATTTTCTGTTGGTTTAGAAGCTATACTTACAACGCGACTATTTTTATAAAATTCTTTACTAGCAAAAATCCTAATGTCAAGGACCTTTTTCACTGAGAGGATGGGAAGTAGCCATTGACAATGGTAACGCCCTACATACAGCATCCCATAGAAAGGAGTATGAAAGATTGGATGAAGGCAGTAGGAAAGCAGAGATTCAAGAGGGTTAAAGCATCTCTAT
Source organism: Arachis duranensis (assembly GCF_000817695.3). NCBI lineage: Eukaryota > Viridiplantae > Streptophyta > Magnoliopsida > Fabales > Fabaceae > Arachis > Arachis duranensis. Next base: position 7,151 of record NW_026264086.1, read on the forward strand.
ACACTTATCTGAAATTCCCACCAATGATTTACATAAGTATCTCTATCTTTATTTTACATTTATTTATATTTTAATTATCAAAACTCCATAACCATTTGAATCTGCCTGACTAAAATTTACAAGATGACCATAGCTTGCTTCAAGCTGACAATCTCCGTGGGATTGACACTTACTCACGTAAGGTTTATTACTTGGATGACCCAGTGCACTTGATGGTTAGTTGTGCGAAGTTGTGAAAAAGAGTGATATTACAATTGTGCGTACTAAGTTGTTAGCGCCATTGAAGATCACAATTTCGTGCACCAAGTTTTTGGCGCCATTGCCGGGGATTGTTCGAGTTTGGACAACTGACGGTTCATCTTATTGCTCAGATTAGGTCATTTTCTTATTATTTTATTTTCAAAAAGTTTTCAAAAAAAGATCTTTCAAACATTCTTCTTCTTTTTTCGTTTTTCTCAAAATATTTTTTGAAAAAAAAACAATACAAAAAAATTATAAAATCATAAAATCAAAAATATTTTTTTGTGTTTCTTGTTTGAGTCTAGAGTCAATTTTTATGTTTGGTGTCAATTGCATCTTTTTAATTTTCAAAAAAAAAAATTTTCGAAAAATTCATGCATGTGTTCTTCATGATCTTCAAGTTATTCTTGATAAGTCTTCTTGTTTGATTTTCATATTTTCTTGTTTTGTGTCTTTTGTTGTTTTTCATATGCATTTTTGAATTATTAGTGTCTAAACATGAAAAATTTTAAGTTTGGTGTCTTGCATGTTTTCTTTTTTTGAAATTTTTTCAAAAATAAGTTCTTGATGTTCATCATGATCTTAAAGTGTTCTTGGTGTTCATCTTGACATTCATAGTGTTCTTGCATGCATCATGTGTTTTGATCTAAAATTTTTATGTTTTAGGTCATATTTGTGTTTTTCTCTCTCATCATTAAAAGTTAAAAAAAATAAAAAAATAATATATATATATATATATATCTTTTTCTTATTTTACTCATAATTTTCGAAATCTTTGGGTTTACTTAGTCAAAAATTTTTTAAAATAAGTTGTTTCTTGTTAGTCAAGTCAAGATTTCAATTTTAAAAATCTTATCTTTTCAAAACTTTTTCAAAAATTAAATCTTTTTCATTTTTCTTTTGTATTTTTGATTTTTTTTAAAAAAATTGATTTTCAAAATCTTTTTCTTATTTTTATTTCATAATTTCGAAAACTTTACTAACACTTAATGTGATTGATTAAAAAATTTGAAGTTTGTTACTTTCTTGTTAAGAAAGGTTCAATCTTTAAATTCTAGAATCATATCTTTCTTGTTAGTCAAGTAATTAACTTTAATTTTCAAAATCAAATCTTTCTAAAGTTCTTTTCCAAAATAAATTTCAATCATATCTTTTCAATCATATCTTTTCAAACATATCTTTTTCAAATCATATCTTATTCAAAACCAATTTCAAAATCTTTTCTAACTTTTTACCTTTCCAAAATTGATTTTCAAATCTTTTTCAACTAACTAATTGACTTTTTTGTTTGTTTCTTATCTTTCTCAAAACCAGCTAACTACTTTCCTCTCTTTAATTTTCGAAAATCACCTCCCTCTTCTTCAAAATTCTTTTTATTTAACTAATTGTTTTAAATTTTAATTTTATTCCTTTTTATAAATTCGAATTTTAACTTTAATTTAAAATAAAAACAAAAATATTTTTCTTTTATTTTAGTTAATTTTCGAAAACTCTTTTCTCTCATCTTCTTCTATTTATTTATTATCTACTGTTCATACCCTGGGTCGAGATGTCTGACCCGGAATGTTCTACAGATAAAGCGACCGACGTCTTCAGGTCAGGACAAATCGACCTCTTCTCAAAGAGCTCGGCCAAATCACAATAAAGCCTAATAAAGGGCCCAAATAGAGGAACACGACCCCAATCCAAAAGGCAGCCAAAGCCTATAGAGATAAGGGCAGTTCCCATGAAAGATAAAGATAAAGATAAAGATAAAGATAACTAACTTATCTTATCTACAAAGGTCACTCTACACCATTATAAATACATTGGAGCACCCAGGTATAACTCATACTCTGATTCTACACAATACCTGCTTAATACCCTTGCTAACTTAAGCATCGGAGTCCCTTGCAGGTACCCCCCACCCTCTGGGGACGAAGGATCAGCACCATCACCAAGTCCAACAAGTCGGACACAACAGCTCCGACCCACACAGAAAATCTCGTCCGAGATTGTCCTACAGTTTCAGGTAACCCTCGGAACATTGGCGCCGTTGCCGGGGAACCCTGAAGTCATCCCATCACCATGGCAGACGACCATGACAACGACCACACCTCAGATCTAGAGGAAAGAACGCCGCATAAAAACGTGAACACTACCCCAAAAGATACTTCCTAAAACAACAACAAGAAGAACTCTCCAAACGAGGGAGCCATGGATACATTTCAAGACCGGTTAAAACAACTTGAAGAAGAAGCCCTACGCCAACGAGAGGCCGAGAAGGACCTACAAAGGGAAATAAGGCGACACCGGGAATTGGAGAACAAACTCCTAAAACTTGAAGCCAATGTTAAGACGAAAGCCAGCCAATCCACTCCTGAAGATAGCAACTGCAAGGAGCAAGATCCATTCACCAAGGAGATCATGAAGACGAAAATTCCAAAGGACTTTGAACTCCTAGACATGACCTTATATGACGGCACTACAGATCCCAGCCATCATCTCAGCAACTTCAGAAGCAGAATGTATCTCACCGACACCTCAGATGCAGTTCATTGCAAAGCCTTTCTAACTACTTTAACAAAAATAGCAATTAGATGGTTTGACAACCTCCCTCCTAGGTCCATCTCAAGTTTTGACGACATGGCTAAGAAATTCCTAGCCAGATTCTCCATCCAAAAGGACAAAGCTAAACATGCTCCGAGCTTACTAGGAATCAGACAAGGAGAACGGGATACCCTGCGTAACTACATGGAAAGATTCAACAAGACATGCATGGATATACAGAACCTACCAACAGAAGCCGCTATTATGGGCCTCATTAATGGCTTGCGAGAAGGGCCCTTTAGTTAATCTATATCAAAGAAGTACCCCACATCTCTGAATGAGGTGCAGGAACGAGCGGAGAAGTACATCAACATAGAGAAAAACTCCCGATTAAGAGAGACCTCGAAGGTCGGGTTCACCCCCCGGGATAAAGACAAAGATTCCAGAAAGAAGGAAGATCGACATGGAGAGAAAATAAAAAAATACCACAATTACACTCCTCTTTGGGTGTCTCTTGTGGATATATACAGAGAGGTTTGTAACACGAAAAAAATACCACCAGCTCGACCTCTCAAAGGCAAAAAAGGAGGAGGAAATCAGGCTGAATATTGTGAATACCATCGGGTCCGCGGGCACTCCACCAATGAGTGTTTCGACTTAAAAAATGTCATAGAAAAGCTCGTATGAGAAGGAAAGCTAGATCGATATCTAGCCACCCATGATGATGAACAAAGAAAAAGAATAAGAGCAGAAGATGTCGGACCAACCACGCGATCATCTCAAACGCCAGAAAGACATGTCCACATGATACACGGCGGATTTGCCGGGAGAGGAATATCCAAATCATCTCGCAAAAGACATCTCAAAGACGTATACTACGTCCCAGGAAAGAAGGAAGCACCCAACATCCCGGTGATCACTTTTACCAAAGAAGACGCATCCAGCATCGCATCAGGGAATGATGACCCCATAGTCATCACTATTATACTAGAAAACGCAAATCTCCACCACACGTTGATAGACCAGGGGAGCTCCGCCGATATCTTATTCAAAACTGCTTTCGACAAACTCGGCTTGGAAGAAAAACTCAGAGTATATCCAGACAGCCTATTCGGGCTAGGAGATATCCCAGTTCAACCGATGGGGTACATCTTGCTCCACACAACTTTCAGAAAAGGAAGTCAGTCAAGAACACTCAAAATAGATTACATCGTAGTCGACGTAAGTTCAGCTTAAAATGCCCTAATAGGTCGGACAACATTAAATCAGCTCGGCGCAATAGTCTCGACTCCGCATCTATGCATGAAGTTTCCAACTGCAGGAGGAATAGCCACGATAAAGGTAGATCAGACGATGGCACGCCGCTGTTACAACGAAAGTCTAAACCTTAGAGGCAGAGGAGAAGAATTCCACACAATTGAGCTCGGTGGAGTTCAGAGGTGGGAGGAGCTCCGCCCACAACCTGAAGGAAAAGTAGAGAAAATCCAGATCGGGACACCCCGGACCAAACAACCAACATTGGCACACTCCTAAAAGGAGACATAAAAGAATCACTCATACAGTTTCTACGAGACAACGCCAACCTCTTTGTGTGGAAGGCCGCAGACATGCCAGGCATAGATCCCAAACTAATGTGCCACAAGCTAGCAGTCTACCCAGGATCTTGGCCGGTACAACAAAGGCATAGAAAGCTAGGACCCGAACGCTCTCAAGCCGTCGAAGAATGGGTACGAGCTCTACTGGAAGCAGGTTTCATAAGAGAAGTCAAATACCCGCTATGGCTTGCTAATGTCGTATTGGTAAAAATGTCAAACGGGAAGTGGAAAATATGCACTGACTATACCGATCTCAACAAAGCATGCCCGAGAGATCCTTATCCATTCCCAAACATCGATGCTTTGGTAGATGCCTCCTCTGGATATAAATACCTCTCCTTCATGGATGCATACTCAAGATATAACCAAATCCCAATGTACCCACTCGACCAAGAAAAAACCTTATTCTTAACCCCAAAGGCAAATTACTTATGCGTCGTTATGCCCTTCGGCTTTAAAAATGCAAGAGCTACTTACCAAAGATTAATGAACAAAGTTTTTTCGGATCACATCGGAAAGATCATGGAGGTCTACGTAGACGACATGCTAGTGAAGACGCAAAGTGAAGAAATGTTATTATCTGACCTGACACAAGTATTCAACACCATAAGACGACACAGCATGCGACTCAATCCCGCAAAATGTACTTTCACAGTAGAAGCTCATAAATTCTTGGGCTTTATGATCACACAGAGTGGAATCGAGGCAAACCCGGACAAGTGTAGGGCCGTACTCGACATGAAAAGTCCTACTTGTATCAAAGAGGTACAACAACTCAACAAGAGGTTGGCAGCCTTGTCCAGATTCCTGGCTGGATCAGCAATAAGATCTCTTCCCTTCTACGCCACTCTAAAGAAGGGAAAGGAGTTTGAATGGACAGCAGAATGCAAGCAAGCCTTCCAAGACTTCAAAAAATTCATGGGACGGCCACCTATATTGAGTCGGCCACGAGAAGGAGAACCACTCATATTGTACCTCACAGTGGGAAATCGGGCAATAGCCTCAGCACTGGTCCGAGAAGACAACAGTGGGCAACGACCCATATACTTTATCAGCAAAGCATTACAAGGATATGAGCTGAACTACCAGAAAATAGAAAAGTTCACTTACGCTCTCATAATAACAACTCGACGACTTCGCCCATATTTCCAGTTTCACACCATTAAAGTTCGGACCAACCAGCCCATAAAAGGGATCTTACAGAAAACAGACTTGGCAGGCAGAATCTTGCAATGGGTAGTCGAGTTGTCCGAATTCGACCATCAATATGAAGCTCGGACGGCCATCAAATCTCAGTATCTGGCCGACTTCATTGCGGAATTTACGGACACACCGGAAATCCCCACAGAATGGAATCTATATGTGAATGGCTCCTCAAATAAAATGGGAAGCGGGGTTAGCGTAATAATTGAAAGTGACCAGGGAACCCAAATCGAACTCTCCCTCAAATTCGGGTTCCCTATCTCAAACAATCAAGCTGAATATGAGGCACTACTAGCTGGTTTGAAGCTGGCTAGGGAGGTTGGAGCTCAAAAACTTATCATCTTCAGCGATTCACAAGTAGTTACTTCACAAATAGCAGGAAGCTACCAAGCCAAATATCCCACTATGAAAAAGTACTTGGACAAAACCAGGGAACAGCTTGGACAACTTGGAGAGTATGAGATTCGTCACATACCCCGAGAACAAAATGCCCGGGCCGATTGGTGGACGAAATTGTGATTGCCCTCTTTGTATTTGCATGAGATCTATTTAATGGCTCTTTAATGTCAATAGCTTGACAGTGGGCTCTCTTGGAGCCACAAGGTGATCAGGTCAATGTTGTATAGTCCCAAAACCAAACTTAGAGTTTGGATATGGGGTCTTAACACCAAACTTAGAGTTTGGTTGTGGCCTCCCAACACCAAACTTAGAGTTTGACTGTGGGGGCTCTTCTTGACTTTAAACTGAGAGAAGCTCTTCATGCTTACTCTCTTTTGTCACAGAGGGATGGCCATGTGCCTTAAACACAAGGTAGTCCCCATTCATTTGAAGGACTAATTCACCTCTGTTGACATCTATCACAGCTCCTGCTGTGGCTAGGAAAGGTCTTCCAAGGATGATGCATTCATCCTCTTCCTTCCTAGTGTCTAAGACTATAAAATCAGCAGGGATGTAAAGGCCTTCAACCTTTACTAACACGTCCTCTACTATTCCATAAGCTTGTCTCAATGACTTGTCTGCCAATTGTAATGAGAACAAGGCAGGTTATACCTCAATGATTCCCAGCTTTTCCATTACAGAGAGTGGCATAAGATTTATCCCTGACCCCAGATCACATAGAGCTTTTTCAAAGGTCAATGTGCCTATGGTACAAGGTATTAAGAATTTGCCAGGATCTTATTTCTTTTGAGGTAAAATTTGCTGAATCCAGGTATCTAGTTCACTAATGAGCAAGGGAGGTTCACTT
>NW_026264087.1:0-401 GCF_000817695.3 Arachis duranensis
TTATGAATGTCCTATGAATCCATCACCTCTCTTAAATAAAAAATGTTCTTAATTGAAAAAGAGAAGAATTGCATGAATTTTGAACTTTATAACAGTTTAATTATTTTGATGTGGTGGCAATACTTTTGTTTTCTGAATGCATGCTTAAACAGTGCATATGTCTTTTGAATTTGTGGTTCATGAATGTTGGCTCTTGAAAGAATAATGAAAAAGGAGACATGTTACTGAGGATCTGAAAAATCATAAAAATGATTCTTGAAGCAAGAAAAAAGCAGTGAATACAAAAAAAAATTTCGAAAAAGAAAAAGAAAGAGAAAAAGAAAGAAAAAGAAAGAAAAAGAAAGAAATAAAGTTGTGATCCAAGGCAAAAAGAGTGTGCTTAAGAACCCTGGACACCTCTA
>NW_026264087.1:8981-12776 GCF_000817695.3 Arachis duranensis
CCTGCATCATAGGGGACATCACTATTGAGAAAGCTTTGTGTGATTTGGGAGCTAGCATAAATCTTATGTCCCTAACCATGATGAGAAGGATGACAATTGAGGAAGCCAAGCCAATAAGAATGGCACTCCAATTGGCTAACAGAACATTTAAGTTTCCACATGGGGTGGTGGAGGACCTGCTAGTGAAAGTAGGATAATTCATTTTCCCTACTGATTTCATTGTACTGGACATGGAAGTGTGCAGAAAGGGGAACTAGTTTTGAGATTGCATGAAGAGAAAATGGTCTTCAACGTCTTTAAAGCAATGAGTTACCCCAAGAAATCCATAGGAGAATGCATGCTGGTAGACACCATGGAACAGATAGTTCAAGAAGTCATGGGAGAAGAACAATGTGGAGAAAATATTGAGCTGGAACAAGCATTAGATGGAGAACTACCACAAGTAACCCTGAGGAACTCAATCATGCCAACTACCACAGACAACAAAGATGCAGAGTCACCAAAACTAGAGCTGAAAGCCTTACCACCCAGCTTGAAATATGCATATCTGGGTGCTAACAACACTCACCCAGTAATCATAAATTCAAGTCTGAGTAAGGAACAAGAAGAGGAACTTATCCAAGTGCTGAGACAACACAAGGATGCCATAGGATGGACACTTGCAGATTTAAAGGGGATCAGTCCTTCAATGTGTATGCATAAAATCTTACTTGAAGAGCAAACCCTCAAGACAACAACAAAGAAGGCTGAACCCAACTATGAATGAAGTGGTTCAGAAAGAAGTGTTGAAATTGTGGCAAGCAGGGGTGATCTACCCCATCTCAGATAGCCGTTAGATATGCCCGGTGCAAGTAGTTCCTAAGAAGAGAGGGATCACTGTTGTGGCAAATGAGAAGAATGAATTGATACCCACAAGGACAGTGACCGGATGGGGTATGTGCATTGACTACCGGAAACTTAATGAAGCTACCCGGAAGAATCACTTTCCCCTACCCTTCATGGACCAGATGCTTGAAAGATTGGTAGGACATGAGTCTTATTGCTTCCTGGATGGATATTTAGGCTACAATTAAATTGTTGTAGACCCCAAGGATCAGAAAAAAATTTCATTTACTTGTCCATATGGAGTCTTTGCTTATAGGAGAATGCCCTTTGGATTGTGCAATGCACCTGCAACATTCCAAAGGTGCATGCTCTCCATTTTTTCAAATATGATTGAGAAATTCAAAGAAGTATTTATGGATGACTTCTATGTGTTTGGAAACTTATATTCTGATTGCCTATACCATCTTACTCTTGTGCTAAAAAGGTGTCAAGAAACCAACCTGGTTTTAAACTGGGAGAAGTGCCATTTTATGGTGACTGAAGGGGTGGTTCTTGGTCACAAGATTTCAAAAGATGGCATAGAAGTAGACAAGGTAAAAGTGAAAGTAATTGAAAAATTACCTCCACCTTGCAATGTCAAAGCAATCAGAAGCTCTTTGGGACACGCTGGGTTCTATAGGAGGATTATCAAAGACTTTTCAAAGATTGCAAAACCCCTTAGTAACCTACTTATCTCAAATACTCCTTTTGTTTTTGACAGAGAGTGCATGGTAGCCTTTGATAAACTCAAAAAAAACTCTCCTCTGCACATATTATAGCACCACCAAGCTGGGATCGTCCCTTTGAACTAATGTGTGATGCATCTGATTTTGCTGTTGGTGCTGTTCTAGGACAGAGGAAAGACAAGCTAGTACATGTTATTTACTATGCTAGCAAGGTCCTTAATAAGAATCAAAGGAACTATACCACCATGGAGAAAGAACTTTTAGCCATAGTTTTTGCTTTTGATAAGTTTAGATCATATCTCATTGGCTCAAAAGTAATTGTGTTCACTGATCATGCAGCACTCAAATACTTGCTTACCAAACAAGAATCTATGCCCAGACTAATAAGGTGGATCCTGCTGCTCCAAGAACTTGATATTAATATTAAAGATAGGAGCAGAGCAGAGAACAAGGTAGCTGACCATCTCTCAAGGGTCCCACAAGAAGAAGAAATGCAGCAAGTAGCAGTAAATGAAAACTTTCCTGATGAACAATTGATGATGATTCGAGTAGCCCCTTGGTTGCCAACATAGCTAACTTCAAGGCTATTGGGGAACTACTAACTAACATCAATAAGCACATGAGGAGAAAGCTAATCAAGGATGCCAAACACTACATCTGGGATGACCCCTATTTGTTCAAAAAGTATGCCAATAGAGTCCTAAGAAGGTGTATATCCCACGAGGAAGGGCCGGAAGTGTTATGGTAGTGCCATGGGTTAGCATATGGAGGTCACTTCAGTGGAGAAAGGACAGCAGCAAAGGTGCTTCAATCCGGATTTTACTGGCCAACAATGTTTAAGGATGCCAAGGAAATGGTGTCAAGGTGTGACGAATGTCAAAGAGCTGGTAATCTAACCAACAGGCATGAAATGCCACAGCAATACATACTAGAGCTGGAGCTATTTGATGTATGGAAAATTGATTTCATGGGACCCTTCCCAACTTCCTACTCAAATAGCTACATATTAGTGGCTGTTGATTATGTCTCAAGGTGGGTAGAGGCCATATCTTCAGCAAACATTAGTGATGGAGGGACACATTTCTGTAATAAACAACTAAAAGCATTCCTTCTCAGATATGGAGTCAAACACAAGGTGGCAACCCCTTATCATCCGCAGACCAATGGGCATGCAGAGATTTCCAACAAGGAGCTAAAAAAGATTCTCGAAAAAACTGTTAGAAGCTCAAGGAAAGACTGGTCTAAGAAGCTAGACGATGCTCTATGGGCCCACAGGACAGCCTTCAAGACCCCCATTGGAATGTCACCATACCAACTAGTATTTGGCAAGGCTTGCCACTTGCCAATTGAACTGGAGCATAGAGCCTTCTGGGCTCTAAAACTACTAAATTTTGATGAGCAAGCTGCTGGAGAAAAGAGATTAATGCAACTCAATTAGCTGGAAGAGTTTAGAAATCAAGCATATGAGAATGCAAAAATCTACAAAGAGAACACAAAAAGGTGACATGACCAAAAGATAGCAAGAAGGGAGTTTACTGAAGGACAGAAGGTGTTACTCTACAACTCGAGACTCAAGTTCTTCCCTAGAAAACTTAAGTCTCGATGGTCAGGACCTTTCACCATATTCAAAGTGTTTCCCTATGGTCATGTGGAGCACATGGAGGACAAGACTCGGAGAATTTTTTCTGTCAATGGCCATGGACTCAAACACTACTTGGGAGGCTCCTTGGAGGAGTGGTGGACGAAAGTGTGATCATCAACAATGGCTCCAAAGACTTGGTGCTCTCAAACATAAATCACACTTTGTCACAACTCCACACAACTAACCAGCAAGTGTACTGGGTCATCCAAGTAATACCTTACGTGAGTAAGGGTCGATCCCACAGAGATTGTTGGTATGAAGCAAGCTATGGTCACCTTGTAAATCTCAGTCAAGTGGATTTAGCTAATTTAAGAGATTATTGGTTTTTCGAATAATAATAATAAATTAAATAGAAAATAAAGATAAAGTTACTCATGTAATCCAATGGTGGGAATTTCAGATAGGTGTATGAGGTGCTGTATTCCTTCTGAATCTCTGCTTTTCTACTGTCTTTATCCAATCTTTGTCACTCCTTTCTATGGCAAGCTGTATGTAGGGCATCACTGTTGTCAATGGCTACATCCTATCCTCTCAGTGAAAATGGTCCAAATGCTCTGTCACAGCACGACTAATCATCTGTCGGTTCTCAATCAGGTTGGAATA
>NW_026264087.1:13588-13958 GCF_000817695.3 Arachis duranensis
CCGCTCATCACAACACCAAACTTAAATTGTTGCTTGTCCCCAAGCAACTTGAAAATCAAATAGGATAAAAAGAAGAGAATATACTATAAATCCCAAAATATCAATGAATATTAATTCTAATTAGATGAGCGAGACTTGTAGCTTTTTGCCTCTGAACAGTTTTGGCATCTCACTTTTTCCTTTGAAGTTTAGAATGATTGGCATATATAGGAACTTAGAATTTCAGATAGTGTTATTGATTCTCCTTGTTAAGTTTGTTGATTCTTGAACACAGCTACTTTTATGAGTCTTGGCCGTGGCCCTAAGCATTTTGTTTTCCAGTATTACCACCAGATATATAAATGCCACAGACACATAACTGGGTGAACCT
>NW_026264088.1:0-560 GCF_000817695.3 Arachis duranensis
TGTGCTCTCCAGACTTGTGGTATTTTTCTTTCCTAAAAAATAAATTTTGCATGGACTCCGGAGCTAAACACAACCTTAATCAAGGTGAGGAGTACACGATTAAAATATATTTTACTCCCATTAAATTCGAAAACCCTCATTTACATGAGTTCTAGTGTAGGATACACCTTCCAATTTAAAGAGCGATGAGTGTGCTATCCAGACTTATGGTCTTTTTCTTTCCTCGAAATTGAATTTTGCATGGACTCTGGAGCTAAACATAACCTTAATCGGCGTGAGGAGTCCACGATTAAAATATATTTTACTCCCATTAAATTCGAAAACCCTAATTTACATGATTTCTAATGTAGGATACACCCTCCAATTTACAGAGCGATAAGTGTGCTTTCCAGACTTGTGGTATTTTTCTTTCCTCGAAAATGAATTTTGCATGGACATCAGAGCTAAACAAAACCTTAATCGGGGTGAGGAGTACACGATTAAAATATATTTTACTCCCATTAAATTCAAAAACCCTAATTTACATGAGTTCTAGTGTAGGATACACACTCCAATTTAAA
>NW_026264088.1:697-1202 GCF_000817695.3 Arachis duranensis
TCCAACTTAAAGAGCGATGAGTGTGCTCTCTAGACTTGTGGTATTTTTCTTTGCTCGAAAATGAATTTTGCATGGACTCCGGAGCTAAACCCAACCTTAATCGGAGAAAGGAGTACACAATTAAAATATATTTTACTCCCATTAAATTCAAAAACCCTAATTTACATGGGTTCTAATGTAGGATACACCTGTGCTCTCCAGTCTTGTGGAATTTTTCTTTCCTTTAAAATGAATTTTGCATGGACTCCGGAGCTAAACACAACCTTAATCGGAGTGAGGAGTACACGATTAAAATATATTTTACTCCCATTAAATTCGAAAACCCTAATTTACATGAGTTTTAGTGTAGGATACACCCTCCAATTTAAAGAGCGATGAGTGTGCTCTCCAGACTTGTGGTATTTTTCTTTCATCGAAAATAAATTGTAGCAGAGGTTCACAGAAGAACCAAAAGTAAAATTGGGTCTCAGGTCTCAAGAGACTAGGTAGCAGAGCCTAGATCTCT
>NW_026264088.1:2423-3446 GCF_000817695.3 Arachis duranensis
GAGGCTTATAAATCAATTAAAATTCAATTAAAATTAGCTTAAACCTCATGATTTAACATTAATTCCATGGTGGTTGCTTGATTTAGAAAAGTTATGCATTTTCACTCCAAATCACTTACTTAGGATACAAAAAAATGCATAAATGCTAACAAAACAAGTGAAATTAGCTTGAAAAATGGGTATATAATGACTTGTCATCACAACACCAAACTTAAATCTTGCTTGTCCCCAAGCAAGCCTCAAAACTCAGAGTAAATGAAATGAATAAGAAAAGGATATTTATCCTTATTATGCAGACAGCAGAACTTGATCTATGGGGCATTTATGCAGACAATGACAACTCAAGTTATTGTTCTTGTTACATGATATACATTTTGCATCAAAGGTTTGCTAAACTTGCTATTATAAGACTCACTTTTTGATTCCTCCCTTGCTAACTTTTCTTGGCTTATAATTCTTAACAAGCTTATTATTTTTTTTGAGGTTGGGTGTCAAATGCTGCAGCATAGCCTTTGGCTTTATTTTCTTTTCTTTTTGCTCAACATCTTTCCACCACAGACACATGGCTCACTAATTCTTCCTAGGATCATTGATGCCCAGCATCTCTTTGGATAACTAAATGTTCTGTATCTAAGTTGCTCTTTATTGTGGATTTTCAATTGGCCATCCCAAATCAGTTGATCTAAGTGACCGGGTTTTAAAATACCCCTTAGAATTTACTCATCCAAGCAGATCTTAGTACAAGAACACCACAGGCATATGTCCTAAGGTTCAAGCTATTGGTGTCCAACCTTTATTCGTTGTTTTTCTTGCCATTTTGGCTTTTTCTTTCTCTTTTCTTTCTGTTTTTGTTACCAAGGGCTTTTTCATTATTGATAGGAGTTTTTATAACAGCAAGCTAACTCACAATTGAATGAGAATGATATTATGCAACAATTATTTCATGAGTTATGCATTTAATCAAACACATACACCACCATTAACTTCCATTCTAACTCATGCAACATTGGATATTTACTTTCC
>NW_026264088.1:4222-5304 GCF_000817695.3 Arachis duranensis
AATCCTTCAGTTGGGATTTTCTTGTTCTTCCAACCTTTGTGAGCCTTTTTCTTGCTCTTCATCTTTTTCTTTCTTGTTGATCTTTCTTTCTTGACAGTTACTTGGGTTGTAATACCTTCCTTCTTACTTATCACCCCTGCTTCTGTTGGTTCCTTTTGAATCCCTTTTTTCTTCTTGCTTCTGTTTGTTTTTCTGCTCTACTTCCTTGTCAGTTGATTGCTTTGGAAGAAGATCATTACTCATTTTGCTTGTTTCTTCATTCCTTTGTACTTCTGGAAAGACTTTCAGGATGATGCTCTCCTCATGCATCCTGAGGGTTAGCTCTCCTTGCTCTATGTCCACAATGGCTCTAGCAGTGGCCAAAAATGGTCGACCAAGTATTATGGAGTCATTTCCATGCTCTGAAGAATCCAGGATCACAAAATCTGCTGGGTATATAAACTTGTCAACCTTAACTAAAAGGTTCTCAATCAGTCCTTTAGGATATACTATTGATTGGTCCACCAATTCCAAGGACATCTGTGTTGGTTTCACCTCCTCTATGCCAAGCTTTTTCACTAGAGAATATGGGATTAGATTTATGCTTGCTCCTAGATCGCACATCCCCTTGTTAATGAACAGGTTTCCAATAGTGCATGGTAAGAAGAAACCTCCAGGGTCTTCAAGCTTGGGAGGGAGTCCCTTTTTAATGAGTGCATTGCATTCTTCACTGAGCATCACCGTTTCCTTCTCATTCCAATCTCTTTTCTTGTTGATGAGCTCCTTTAAGAACTTGGCATATAAAGGCATTTGCTCCAAAGCCTCTGCCAAAGGTAAGTTGATTTCCAACTTCTTGAAAGTCTCAAGAAATTTGTGGAAGTGCTGATCCTTTGTTTCCTTGTGAAATCTCTGTGGATAAGGTAGTGGTGGTGTTGGGCTCTTCTCTACTTGATGCTATTTTGGAATTGGTTCTTCCATGATTTGCTTTCCTTTCTTCAAATTCTGTGGCTTATTGTCTTCCTCTGTGAGTTTTTCTGGAGCATTCTTGCTTATCATGTCTTTGTTGATGGCTTCATCATTCTTTGTTGGCTCAGTGTCATTCT
>NW_026264088.1:13308-13947 GCF_000817695.3 Arachis duranensis
ACTCCGGAGCTAAACACAACCTTAATCGGAGTGAGGAGTACACATTTAAAATATATTTTACTCCCATTAAATTCGAAAACCCTCATTTACATGAGTTCTAGTGTAGGATAGACCCTCCAATTTATAGAGCGATGAGTGTGCTATCCAGACTTATGGTCTTTTTCTTTCCTCAAAAATGAATTTTGCATGGACTCCGGAGCTAAACATAACCTTATTCAGCGTGAGGAGTCCACGATTAAAATATATTTTACTCCCATTAAATTCGAAAACCCTAATTTACATGAGTTCTAATGTAGGAAACACACTCCAATTTACAGAGCGATAAGTGTGCTTTCCAGACTTGTGGTATTTTTCTTTCCTCGAAAATGAATTTTGCATGGACTCCGGAGCTAAACAAAACCTTAATCGGGGTGAGGAGCACACGATTAAAATATATTTTACTCCTATTAAATTCAAAAACCCTAATTTACATGAGTTCTAGTGTAGGATACACCCTCCAATTAAAATAGCGATGAGTGTGCTCTCCAGACTTGTGGTATTTTTCTTTCCTCGAAAATAAATTTTGCATGGACTCCGGAGCTAAACACAACCTTAATCGGGGGTGAGGAGTACATGATTAAAATATATTTTACTCCCATT
>NW_026264089.1:0-327 GCF_000817695.3 Arachis duranensis
AGTTCTTAAACGTTATTTATTTAAGATTGATTTATTTAGAAAAGAAAGAATTATGTTTTGGATTGAGATTGTTGATTAACGGAAAGAAGGATGATGAGGATTGATTTGAAATATGATTTTAGAATGAATTTGGAAATGGGATATGGATTGATGAATGATGATGATATTGAAAATGGCTTAGATATTGATGAATGATGAATGAATTGTTTATATGGCTTATGAATTTGAAATATCTTGAGATACGAGGTTCCCTGGATTAAGTGCCGTGGCTTGCCACCACGTGTACCAGGTTGAAAACTCGATACTCTGTTGACCCTACGATGTAAG
>NW_026264089.1:2498-5394 GCF_000817695.3 Arachis duranensis
AAAAAAAATAAATAATAAAATATTAAAGCAAAATAAAATAAAATTTTATTCATAGCCCAATTAAATTTCATTTTACAAACTTTGCATATTTTATTTTAACTACGATTGTTTTGATGTAATACCTTATTTAAACCTTTTGTATTTCCATGAGAAAATGAATTCATTCCTTCTTTAGATTATCCATTCTTTGTAAACGCTATCATTGATTTTTAATCTTCTTTTTTCCCTCAGCTCAAATCCGGTTTAAATAAAAGTACCGTTCTTCCTCTCGATTTTTCATATCGAAGTTCTTAAATTCAAAAGTCCTTCTTAAGATTACAACTTGATTTCCTAGCTTATGTTTTTATGCAAATTCTTATTTGATTATCTAAAAAGTCTTTCAAAGTTTTCGATGAAAAATTTTATCCTTAGTATAACTAATTTTCATTTCACAAATCTTGCATAATCTAGTTCAACTTAAATTTGTTTTAACATGACGTAATATTTACGTTTTTGATGATTCTCTTGAATTTTGTAAACAATTGTCGGCATACTTCATGACTTTTGACCATTCTTTTTTTTGTTGGTGGTTTGAACCATTTTGAAGAAGTTTTGAATTCTTTTGAAGAAATTTAAGTTTTGAATCAACTTTTTAAGTTATTGAGTTCCTTTTTAGCATCTTAATATTATTGAACATCCTTATAAAGTTGTGACTTCAAGTATATTACTGGAGTTTTGTTTTAAACCTTTTTAAACAAGTTTTGATTTATTCTTATGCAAAGTTGTCCCTGACTTTGAATTGTCTTACTTGAGCAGTGCCTCTCTTTAATGTGATTTGAACTTGTTTCGGGGCGATATAACCGTTTATTAAAATTTTAATAAAATCGCTTTCAATTCAGCCTACACTCCTTTACCTTATACTCTGAAAGTTTCTGTATGTGATTTAAACCTGTTTGATTGTAATGCATCATCTTTTCTTTTATGAGTAAAACTTTATGTCGGGTTTTCTTCCAACAAGATTGTAGTTTTCATACATGCTTGAAAAAGAAGAGAAAATACAATTTTGCTCTTAGCCAAATTAATCTTTCCATTTACAAAATTTGTGTAATCTATTTCCACTTGAATTTATATTGAAATAATACCACATTTATGCTTTTATTAATCTTTTGAAGGGTGTTTGTTACCCATTTTCTCTTTTAGAACATGAAATGATTTCTCCTTAAGTTTCCACTTTCTACAAACAATGCATTCAAAAAAATATTTTTAAACCATACTCTTGAGTTCTATAAACTTTGTCTTTGGTTTGGATATTCTTCTTCTTTAAACCTCATATTTTTTTTGATTCAGTTTGAATTCGTTTCAAAATATTGTGTTGTTTTTCATCTTATTGATCCTATCGAATCCTTTCGACTCAAGAGTTACCCTTAAAGTTATCAGTTGATCCTTTTTCCAACATTCTTCATTACTTATTTATCCTTGTCCACTTGTGATTTCAACAATTCTTTCAAATTCTCGCGAACACGATCCTTACTACTTTTCCTTCTTTTCTAAGGTCTGTTATCCTTCTGAGTATACTCGAGATTAGTTTTGATATCTTGTGTACCTATTGGACTTAGTAAACAACATATTAATTCTTTGGGGTATGTTTGGTGGACGCAAAAGGTGAAATTTATAAATGTACGACGTTGCAGGGAGTTGTGAAATCTTATTTCATGTAAAAGGATTTTGTTGATATTGGGTTTGTGACCATTAAGATTTGCAAAGTGTTTGATGAGGTTGAAAACCCTCAGATGAGTTATTCGAAGAAGTACGATTGAGGATGGAGGGAATAAGTTAAGTTAAAGTTTGAATAATTGAATCTCTGAAGATGGTGTGAGATCAAATGCGAACGTTAAGCACGTTGTTTTAATCCTAACCCGTTTTGTAACCTTTTATCGCCTTGTTTTACCATCACATGTTTAAAACATCATTTTATGCATCAAATCTATCTTGTAACCTTGTTTCACACCATACTTATACCCTTCATATTTTTATATGAAAATCCTGGTATCTGAAACTATATGTATATATATTGAGAACTTTTTGCCTTTTCTTTAAATAAGTTCAAGAGGAGTACTATGAAAATCTTTTATTTTGTATCAATTTTCGAGGACGAAAATTTTTATAAGGTGGGTAGGATGTAAGACCCATAAATTTCAGAAAAAAAAGGAAATTAAATTATATTATTTCTAATTATAAATTAGAATACTTGATTAAAAACTGATTAGTAAATTGAAAAATCCACAGAAAGAAAGAAAGAGAGGAGAGGGTGCGAATCAGGAGGGAGAAGAAAGGGGGAGAGCGTGCCGGCGAGTCACTGCCGCTCGTCGCGCCGCTGTCTTCGCCGATGAAGGAGGAGCGAGGAGAGTGTGTCACGGAGCAGGGGAAGCTCGCGCGAGTGAGGAGCGTCGCCACCGTCGTCGCGCCGTGCGCCGCCAGCTTCGCTGCACCTCGTCATCACCATCGCCGTCGGACCGCCATGGAGTCGTTGCCGTCGAACCGGCGTTGCGAGCTGCTATCGAGCCTCAAGCAGAATCCGATGCGAAGAGAGAGAGACAGAACAACGCGAGGAGAGAGAGAAGGCGTTGCGGGGGTTTCTGCCGCCGCTGCTCTCTCCGCCATCGCCGCCGCCGGAGTCACGAGCTGAGGTGGGGAAGGAGACCATTTTCCCTGTTGCTGTTGCAGTCACTGCGCTACTACTGCTACGCTTCATTTTCCTTGTTTTCCTTAATTACCGTAAGTCATTTTTGTTTCTGAACCCCCACTGCTATTGTCATGTTATCCGTTGATTGAGAAGTTTAAGACGTTGATGTTTTAGGATTAAGCTGCTGCAACTGTGGACTGTGATGGTTGATGCTCTGAAAGAGTTGTCGCTGCT
>NW_026264089.1:8072-12422 GCF_000817695.3 Arachis duranensis
GATGAGGTTGAAAACCCTCAGATGAGTTATTCGAAGAAATACGATTGAGGATGGAGGGAATAAGTTAAGTTAAAGTTTGAATAATTGAATCTCTGAAGATGGTGTGAGATCAAATGCGAACGTTAAGCACGTTGTTTTAATCCTAACCCGTTTTGTAACCTTTTATCGCCTTGTTTTACCATCACATGTTTAAAACATCATTTTATGCATCAAATCTATCTTGTAACCTTGTTTCACACCATACTTATACCCTTCATATTTTTATATGAAAATCCTGGTATCTGAAACTATATGTATATATATTGAGAACTTTTTGCCTTTTCTTTAAATAAGTTCAAGAGGAGTACTATGAAAATCTTTTATTTTGTATCAATTTTCGAGGACGAAAATTTTTATAAGGTGGGTAGGATGTAAGACCCATAAATTTCAGAAAAAAAAGGAAATTAAATTATATTATTTCTAATTATAAATTAGAATACTTGATTAAAAACTGATTAGTAAATTGATAATTAAGTAGTATTTTTAAAGTAATTTTAAGAGATTAAATTAGATTTTAAATTTGTACAATATACTTTAATTTTATTAAAATTTACCAAATTTCAATTTACCTAAAATTAATAAATTATTGATTTCATATTTGTCCCAAATTAAAGCCCTAATGTGCTAAACACTTCCTAAAACTTTAACCCTAATTACCCCACTCCCTTCAGCCGCCATACCTCTTTCCTTTTCTTCCAAAAACAAACTCACAACACCACACTTAACAGCAGCCAAAAATCCACAGAAAGAAAGAAAGAGAGGAGAGGGTGCGAATCAGGAGGGAGAAGAAAGGGGGAGAGCGTGCCGGCGAGTCACTGCCGCTCGTCGCGCCGCTGTCTTCGCCGATGAAGGAGGAGCGAGGAGAGTGTGTCACGGAGCAGGGGAAGCTCGCGCGAGTGAGGAGCGTCGCCACCGTCGTCGCGCCGTGCGCCGCCAGCTTCGCTGCACCTCGTCATCACCATCGCCGTCGGACCGCCATGGAGTCGTTGCCGTCGAACCGGCGTTGCGAGCTGCTATCGAGCCTCAAGCAGAATCCGATGCGAAGAGAGAGAGACAGAACAACGCGAGGAGAGAGAGAAGGCGTTGCGGGGGTTTCTGCCGCCGCTGCTCTCTCCGCCATCGCCGCCGCCGGAGTCACGAGCTGAGGTGGGGAAGGAGACCATTTTCCCTGTTGCTGTTGCAGTCACTGCGCTACTACTGCTACGCTTCATTTTCCTTGTTTTCCTTAATTACCGTAAGTCATTTTTGTTTCTGAACCCCCACTGCTATTGTCATGTTATCCGTTGATTGAGAAGTTTAAGACGTTGATGTTTTAGGATTAAGCTGCTGCAACTGTGGACTGTGATGGTTGATGCTCTGAAAGAGTTGTCGCTGCTGGGGTGACTGGAATTACTACTGCCAGTTCTACCGTTGCTACCGATGCTGTTGACTTGCCCCAATTCAAGTTCAGTGTCACTGCCCTAGGTCTAGCCTGTCTCCTGACTCTGTTTCACTTTTATACTCTGAACTGTCTTGGTCTCGTTTATCTATTTGTTACGATTTTAATTCCATTTTATTTTTGGTATTGCCTTGAATTTTTAGAGTTGTTTCCGCGTTTGATTCCATCAAATTTGATGTTGTTGCTGTTAATACTGCTGATTCTAATGCCATTGCTGCTGTTGCTGTTAATTTGGAATAAGTGGGTTTGTCGCCTTTGATTCTTGAATTCAGCTAGTCGAGGTAGGGGTTTTCTTAAAATTTATTTTATCTTACAGAGTTGTTATAAATAGATATTAGTGTGAGAAACATATGTCTGTGATTATGATTGTCTTATAAATGTGGTTGTTTGCTGGACTGATTGACTGATTGCTTGATTGCTTGGGTAGGTTGTGATTGCTGAAAAGAAATTAGTTTGAAAGGTTATTTGGTTGATTATTATAAAAAATGGCTTTTCTTGGTTTTGAAGCTATTTTTGATGATATAAAGGAATTGGATTTGGAAATGATTTGGAATATGAAACTGAATTAGCTTTGGAAATGGTTTAATTTTGAGTTAGTGACTTTGTAAATGACTTTATAAATGATTTAGTATTTGAGCTGGGTTAATTTTAAAAAGAGATTTATTATGGGCACTGATTCGCTTTGAAAATACTTTGATACTAGAATTGGTTGAATTTTAGAAAGTGATTGAGATTTGGAAATGGTTGAGAAAGGATTTGAGAAATGTTTGGATGGGACCCGAAAAGGGTGGCAGTGTCCGAATTTTAAAGGAAATGCTGCCGAAATTTTAAAAAATTGGAAGTTTTGGTTGAAGTAATTGTTTAAAAAGATTTAGTTCTTAAACGTTATTTATTTAAGATTGATTTATTTAGAAAAAGAAAGAATTATGTTTTGGATTGAAATTGTTGATTAACGGAAAGAAGGTTGATGAGGATTGATTTGAAATATGATTTTAGAATGAATTTGGAAATGGAATATGGATTGATGAATGATGGTGATATTGAAAATGGCTTAGATATTGATGAATGATGAATGAATTGTTTATATGGCTTATGAATTTGAAATATCTTGAGATACGAGGTTCCCTGGATTAAGTGCCGTGGCTTGCCACCACGTGTACCAGGTTGAAAACTCGATACTCTACGATGTAAGTGTGTGACCGGGCACTATATAAATTCCCGGGAATGTTACCCCCATTGAGTAATATTGATTATTTGAGAAAAAGCTATGCATAGACTCTTGGGGATGCACGTCGGGGGACAGTCTAAGTACAATTCAGACTTGTCGGGTTGGCTGGATAACCGACAGATGAGCCTCATCAGCCATAGGACAGGCATGCATCATATGCATCTGTATGCTTTACTTGGGTTTGAACTTGTTTTGGTTTGCCTAATTGCTAAACTGTTCTTAACTGCTACTTGAACTATTTGCTGTAACTGCTTCCTACTTGTGCTTTCCTTGTCTGTCTTGCCTGTGTTTGTCCTGGCGTGTTACATTTGAGAATGGACTTAGGTGCTGAATTAATGATTGTGTTGTTTGATTGCGTGGTTAGTTTCTGATTGAGATTTGCTTATGAGAAAAGGAAGACTTTGGATTTCTGAAAATATTAAACATTGTTTCTTTGAAAATGTTTTAAACGATTAGCTGTTGAATTTTAAAAGGATTTATAAGGCAACGATAGTCACTGAATTTGAAACAGTTTTCTTATTGAATATCTTCTTATGACAACTTTGAAACTCCGTGGTGAGACCATGTGGTTAGGTTCTCACCCCCCTACAGCTTTACCTTTTCAGGAACCAGATGAAGAGGCATTAAGAAGAGTTATACTGCGTTTGGTTTGTATGCTACTGTGTTAATTAGATTATTTTCTTCCATCGTCTTTGTTATTACAAATTTGTAAGAGGGATAGGAATTGTATGTTTTATTTGTATATACTATTATGAGTTAGTATATAAAGAGTCTTGTATATGAATCTATGCAGTATATAAAGTAGTCGTAATACTTCTTGCTATCAGAGTAGCGCAGCCGGAAACGTGACTTCTGATAGTGAGGGTGTTACATTATGGTATCAGAGCAGTTCATCCTTATTAGAGCCTTGGGGATGGACTGACCATGCTTCATTGCATTCTTTGAGTGTCTGTCATGTTGTAGGTCTTGTCCAAGTAACAAGAATTAGAATTTTATGCACATGACTGCCTATTAATTAACACTGTTAGCTTACCGTTGCATATTTGTTGATGTTAAGTCTGGCCAACTTAATGTTGATGGCTCATGTGAACGGGAAAGTTAATAGATTATTATAGGCGAAAAGGAATTGATAAGTAATGGGTAATGCGAGTCACGTGGTTCGTGGATGCTAGGGTTCTCTTTTCGTGCGTGGTTTCGATTTATGATTTTTGTTTACGTCGCTTAGGTTGGCATATCGTTTCTTTTTGGTTTACTATCCTCATTGAAGTTCTTTGACTCGGATTCCTTTCTTGAACCATCATTGATCATTCTCCAACCGTATTTCATTATTCGTCCATAATCTTATTTGATTGTATTCTTAAGAATTTGTTTGGGTCTTTTAAAAACATATGTCTTTACCATTGATTATATTCTTCTTCAAGAATCCTGTGCTCATTGATCTGAACTTGAACTTGTTTTGGCATAATGCATGATCTTTAAATCTTGAGCGATTTGAACCTTGAAAATTATGATTCGAACTAAGCTAACTATGTAAATTAATACTTTTGCTTCATGTCTAATGTATACCTTAAACTTACCATATTCTTGATTACCTTCCAAATTCTCGGCATCATAAAAATCCTGACCTTGAATTTCTCTACGTAAT
>NW_026264089.1:13205-13943 GCF_000817695.3 Arachis duranensis
CTTTTTAAACAAGTTTTGATTTATTCTTATGCAAAGTTGTCCCTGACTTTGAATTGTCTTACTTGAGCAGTGCCTCTCTTTAATGTGATTTGAACTTGTTTCGGGGCGATATAACCGTTTATTAAAATTTTAATAAAATCGCTTTCAATTCAGCCTACACTCCTTTACCTTATACTCTGAAAGTTTCTGTATGTGATTTAAACCTGTTTGATTGTAATGCATCATCTTTTCTTTTATGAGTAAAACTTTATGTCGGGTTTTCTTCCAACAAGATTGTAGTTTTCATACATGCTTGAAAAAGAAGAGAAAATACAATTTTGCTCTTAGCCAAATTAATCTTTCCATTTACAAAATTTGTGTAATCTATTTCCACTTGAATTTATATTGAAATAATACCACATTTATGCTTTTATTAATCTTTTGAAGGGTGTTTGTTACCCATTTTCTCTTTTAGAACATGAAATGATTTCTCCTTAAGTTTCCACTTTCTACAAACAATGCATTCAAAAATATTTTTAAACCATACTCTTGAGTTCTATAAACTTTGTCTTTGGTTTGGATATTCTTCTTCTTTAAACCTCATATTTTTTTTGATTCAGTTTGAATTCGTTTCAAAATATTGTGTTGTTTTTCATCTTATTGATCCTATCGAATCCTTTCGACTCAAGAGTTACCCTTAAAGTTATCAGTTGATCCTTTTTCCAACATTCTTCATTACTTATTTATCCTTGTCCACTT
>NW_026264090.1:0-871 GCF_000817695.3 Arachis duranensis
CAGAGCCAAACAGAGCCCCCACAGTCAAACTCTAAGTTTGGTGTTGGGAGGCCACAACCAAACTCTAAGTTTGGTGTTGAATGGTGGACGAAATTGTGATAAAAGAGTTTCAGACACTGTTAGAGAAGCTCACAACTCCGTTCAACTAACCAGCAAGTGTACTGGGTCGTCCAAGTAATAAACTTTACGTGAGTAAGGGTCGATCCCACAGAGATTGTTGGTATGAAGCAAGCTATGGTCACCTTGTAAATCTAAGTTAGGCAGATTAAATTGGTTTATGGGTTTTTGAAAATAGAAATAAGAAAATAGAAATAATAAAAGGGATAGAATACTTATGCAGATTCGTTGGTGGGAATTTCAGATAAGCGAATGGAGATACTGTATGGCTCAAGCACGCCTACTTTCCTACTGCTTCAACTCAATCTTTCTTACTCCTTTCCATGGCAAGCTGTGTATAGGGGTTCACCATCAGCGGTGGCTACTTTCAATCCTCTCGGGAAAATGATCCTATGCGGCTGTCACTCGCATGGCAAATCGTCTGGAGGCATCACCCATGGTTGATGGCTACATCCCATCCTCGTAGTGAAAACTACGCTCACGCACTCTGTCACAGCACGGCTAATCACTGGTTGGTTCCCGCTCCTACTGGAATAGAATCCCTTGATTCTTTTGCGTCTGTCACTAACGCCCAGCACTTGCAAGTTTGAAGTACGTCACAGTCATTCATTACCGGAATCCTACTCGGAATACCACAGACAAGGTGAAACTTTCCGGATTCCCAGGATCCTACTCGGAATACCACAGACAAGGTGAAACTTTCCGGATTCCCAGGATCCTACTCGGAATACCACAGACAAGGTGAGACTTTCCG
>NW_026264090.1:1497-3057 GCF_000817695.3 Arachis duranensis
AACTAATGAAAACATCCCTAAAAGTAGCTTGAACTTACTAAAAACTACCTAAAAACAATGCCGAAAAGCGTATAAATTATCTGCTCATCACAACACCAAACTTAAATTGTTGCTTGTCCCCAAGCAACTGAAAATCAAATAGGATAAAAGAAGAGAATATACTATAAATCTCAAAATATCAATGAATATTAATTTAATTAGATGAGCGGGGCTTATAGTTTTTTGCTTCTGAACAGTTTTGGCATCTCACTTTTTCCCTTGTAGTTTAGAGTGATTGGCATCTCTGGGAACTCAGAATTTTGGATAGTGTTATTGACTTTCCTAGTTAAGCATGTTGATTCTTGAACACAGCTACTTATGAGTCTTGGCCGTGGCCCTAAGCACTTTGTTTTCCAGTATTACCACCGGATACACAAATGCCACAGACACATAACTGGGTGAACCTCTTCAGATTGTGACTCAACTTTGCTAGAGTCCCCAGTTAGTGGTGTCCAGAGCTCTTAAGCACACTCTTCTGCCTTGGATCACGACTTTAACCACTTAGTCTCAAGCTTTTCACTTGGACCTTCATGACACAAGCACATGGTTAGGGACAGCTTGATTTAGCCGCTTAGGCCTGGATTTTATTTCCTTGGGCCCTCCTATCCATTGATGCTCAAAGCCTTGGATCCTTTTTACCCTTGCCTTTAAGGGCTATTGGCTTTTTCTGCTTGCTTTTTCGTTTTCTTTCTATTTTTTTCTTCTCTTTTTTTTTGCAAGCTTGTTACTTTTCACTGCTTTTTCTTGCTTCAAGAATCAATTTCATGATTTTTTTTTCAGATCATCAATAACATTTCTCTTTGTTCATCATTCTTTCAAGAGCCAACAATTTTAACACTCGTAAACAACAATATCAAAAGACATATGCACTGTTCAATCATTCATTCAGAAAACAGAAAGTATTGTCACCACATCAATATAATTAAATCAAATTCAGTGATAAATTCGAAATTTATGTGCTTCTTGTTTTTTTGAATTAAAACATTTTTCATTTAAGAGAGGTGAAGGATTAATGGATTTTATTCATAGCTTTAAGGCATGGTTACATACTAATGATCATGAAATAAAGACACAAAACATAGATAAACACAATACTAAAAACCGAAAACAGAAAGAAATAAAGAACAAGGAATGAATCCACCTCTAGTGGCTTCTTCTTCTTGAAGGTCCAACAATGTCCTTAAGCTCTTCTATGTCCCTTCCTTGCCTTTGTTGCTCCTCCCTCATTGCTCTTTGATCTTCTCTTATTTCTTGGAGAATGATTGAGTGCTCATGATGTTCCACCCTTAATTGTTCCACATTATGGCTCAAATCTTCTAAGGAGGTATTGAGTTGCTCCCAATAGTTGTTGGGAGGAAAGTGCATTCCTTGAGGCATCTCAGGAATTTGTTGATGATGAACTTCCTCATGCACTTCTTGAGGGCCGTGAGGAACTTCTCTTGCTTGCTCCATCCTTTTCTTGGTGATGGGCTTGTCTTCTTCAATGGGGGTATCTCCTTCTATGATGACTCCAGCTGAGTA
>NW_026264090.1:3279-5651 GCF_000817695.3 Arachis duranensis
TCGGGTTCATACTTTGATCATGGTTCCTAGTGATCCATGCATTGGCATAGAACTCTTGAACCATCAATATTCCGACTTGTTGCATGGGGTTGGCTAGGACTTCCCAACCTCTTCTTTGGATTTCATGTCGGATTTTCGGATACTCATTCTTTTTGAGCTTGAAAGGGACCTCGGGGATCACCTTCTTCTTTGCCACAACATCATAGAAGTGGTCTTGATGGCTCTTGGAGATGAATCTTTCCTTCTCCCATGACTCGGAGGTGGAAGCTTTTGTCTTCCCTTTCCCTTTTCTAGAGGATACTCCGGCCTTAGGTGCCATTGATGGTAATGGAAAAACAAAAAAAGCTTATGCTTTTACCACACCAAACTTAAAATTTTGCTCGTCCTCGAGCAAGAAAGAAAAGAAGAGTAGAAGAAGAAGAAGAGAATATAGTAGAGAGGGGGAGAAGTAGGTTCGGCTATTTTGGGTGGGAATGGGTGGGCAATTAAATTTGAATGTTATGAAGGTAGGTGGGGTTTATGGGGAAGAGGGGGTTGATGTGAATGGTGAATGGGGTAATTGGGAAGAGGAATTGAGGTGATTGGTGAAGAGTGTTGGGTTTTGTGACATGGGGAATACAAATCACAAAAATAGGATTAGGAGGTAAGGTGGGAATATGGTAGGTGGGGATCCTGTAGGGTCCACAGATCCTGAGGTGATCCTGTGGAGTCCACAGATCCTGAGGTGAAAAGAAATACCATTCCTTCACCATATAGGCATGTAAATTGCCTTCGTGCATCATTCTGGCGTTCAAACGCCCATTGGTGCACGTTCTGGGCGTTCAACGCCCATGTAATGCATGTTTCTGGCGTTGAACGCCAGTTTCATGCTTGTTGCTGGCGTTCAACGCCAGCTTGTCTCCTCCAGGCACATTCCTGGCGTTCAGCGCCAGGATGTTGCTTGTTTCCGGCGTTCAGCGCCAGAATGGTGCTCTGTTCTGGCGTTGAATGCCAGCCAGATGCATCTTACTGGCGTTGAACGCCAGTCTGTGCTACCTCCAGGGTGAAAATTTTTTTCTTCTGTTTTTGACTCTGTTTTTAATTTTTCTTTGATTTTTTTCGTGACTCCTCATGATCATGTACCTAATAAAACACAAAATAACAATAAAATAAAAATAAAATAAAATTAGATAAATAAAATTGGGTTGCCACAACACCAAACTTAGAGTTTGACTGTGTGGGCTCTCCTTGACTCTGAACTGAGAGAAGCTCTTCATGCTTACTCTCTTTTGTCACAGAGGGATGGCCATGTGCTTTAAACTCAAGGTAGTCTCCATTCAATTAAAGGACTAACTCACCTCTGTTGACATCTATCACAGCTCCTGCTGTGGCTAGGAAAGGTCTTCCTAGGATGATGCATTCATCATCGTCCTTCCTAGTGTCTAGGATTATGAAATCAGCAGGGATGTAAAGGCCTTCAATCTTTACTAAAACGTCCTCTACTGTCCCATAAGCTTGTCTCAATGACTTATCTGCCAATTATAATGAGAACAAGGCAGGTTGTACCTCAATGATCCCCAGCTTCTCCATTACAGAGAGTGGCATAAGATTTATCCCTGACCCCAGATCACATAGAGCCTTTTCAAAGCTCATAGTGCCTATGGTACAAGGTATTAGGAACTTGCCAGGATCTTGTTTCTTTTGAGGTAGAGTTTTCTGAATCCAAGTATCTAGTTCACTAATGAGCAAGGGAGGTTCACTTTCCCAAGTCTCATTAGCAAACAGCTTGGCATTCAGCTTTATGATAGCTCCTAAATATTGAGCAACTTACTCTCCAGTCACATCTTCATCCTCTTCAGAGGAAGAATAGTCTTCAGAGCTCATGAATGGCAGAAGGAGATTTAATGGAATCTCTATGGTCTCTAGATGAGCCTCAGATTCCTCTGTAGGGAACTCCTTATTGGTCAGTAGACGTCCCTTGAGGTCTTCCTCACTGGGAATCACTGCCTTTTCACGCTCTCCAAGTTCGGCCATGTTGGTCATGGTTATGGCCTTGCCCTCTCTCTTGGGATTTTCTTCTGTATTGCTTAGGAGAGTGCTAGGAGGAGTTTCAGTAACCTTTTTACTCAGTTGACCCACTTGTGCCTCCAAATTTCTAATGGAGCATCTTGTTTCATTCATGAAACTTAGTATGAGCGGATAATTTATACGCTTTTTGGCATTGTTTTTAGTATATTTTTAGTATGATTTAGTTAGTTTTTAGTATATTTTTATTAGTTTTTAGTTAAAATTCACTTTTCTGGACTTTACTTTGAGTTTGTGTGTTTTTCTGTGATTTCAGGTATTTTCTGGCTGAAATTGAGGGTCCTGAGCAAAAATCTGATTCCGAGACC
>NW_026264090.1:5822-5970 GCF_000817695.3 Arachis duranensis
GGCTTTCCAGCAATATATGATAGTCCATACTTTGCCCAAGATTTGATGGCCCAAACCGGCGTGGGAAATCAGCCTCAGAAATTCCAGCGTTTAACGCTGGAACTGGCATAAAACTTGGAGTTAAACGCCCAAACTGGCATGAAAACTG
>NW_026264090.1:8129-9145 GCF_000817695.3 Arachis duranensis
ATTATTATTATTATTTTCGGCTGCCATGTCCTTTTCTTGTTCGAAAATTTCTGAAAGGTTGTTTCTGGATTGTTGTAATTTAGCTTCTCTTAATTTCCTCTTCAGAGTCCTTTCAGGTTCAGGATCAGCTTCAACAAGAATGCCTTTTTCCTTGTTCCTGCTCATATAGGGAAGGAGAAAACAAGAAAAGAAAGAGGAATCCTCTATGTCACAGTATAGAGATTCCCTTATGTTAGTAGAAGAAGAAGGGGTTAGAAGAATGGAGATAGGGATTCGGATTTTTGGATGAAGAGAGGTGAAGCGGAGTGTTAGTAATTAAATAATTAAATAGAAGAAGAAAAGAGAAGGAAGATTTCGAAAATAATTTTTGAAAAAGAGGTTAGTAATTTTCGAAAATCAAAGACAAAATATAATTAAAATTAAAATTTAAAACAAAAAGAATTTTAAACAATTAATTAATTAAAAAGAATTTTTAAAAAAGGGATGAGATATTT
Source organism: Arachis duranensis (assembly GCF_000817695.3). Taxonomy (NCBI): domain Eukaryota; kingdom Viridiplantae; phylum Streptophyta; class Magnoliopsida; order Fabales; family Fabaceae; genus Arachis; species Arachis duranensis. Next base: position 8,624 of record NW_026264090.1, read on the forward strand.
TCGAAAATTAGAGAGAGAGAAGTAGTTAAGTGGTTTTGAAAAAGATAGGAAATAAACAAAAAGTCAAATAGTTAGTTGAAAAAGATATTAAAGTCAAATTTGAAAAGATAAGAAGATAAGAAGTTAGGTAAGATATTTTGAAATCAAATTTTTTTTTTTGAAAAAGATAAAATTTTTGAAAAAGATAAGATAAAAGATAGAATAAAAGTTTTAAGAAAAAGATATTTTGAAAAAGATTTAATTTTTAAAAAGACTTAACTAACAAGAAACTACAAGATAAGATTCTAGAACTTAAAGATTGAACCTTTCTTAACAAGAAAGTAACAAACTTCAAATTTTTGAATCAATCATATTAATTGTTAGCATAATTTTCAAAAATTTGAAATAAAGTTAAGAAAAAGATTTTGAAAATAATTTTAAAATTTTCGAAATTAATAAGATAAAAATGAAAAAGATTTGATTTTTGAAAAAGTTTTGAAAAGATAGGATTTTTAAAATTGAAAATTTGACTTGACTTGTAAG
>NW_026264090.1:13023-13897 GCF_000817695.3 Arachis duranensis
ATTTGATTCTTGTTGCATTTTGGTTTGTCCTTATTATTAAAAATCCAAAAATATTTTTAATTTGTGTCTTTTCAAGTCAATAATACAGAGAATTGAAGATTCAGAACATACAGCAGAGGAATTGCACAGAAAAAGCTGGGCGTTCAAAATGCCCAGTGAAGAAGGACAGACTGGCGTTTAAACGCCAGCCAGGGTACCTGGTTGGGCGTTTAACGCCCAAAAAGGTAGCATTTTGGGCGTTAAACGCCAGAATGGATACCATTCTGGGCGTTTAACGCCAGGATGGCTAAGGGAGGAAGATTTTGTTTTCAAATCAATTTTTTTTCAAGTTTTCAAAATCTTTTCAAAATCAAATCTTTTTCAAATCAATTTTTCAATCAAATCTTTTTCAAAAATCAATTTCTTTCCATTTTCAAAGATACTTACCATCAATTAATGATTTGATTCGACATTTCAAGTATGTTACCTTTTCTGTTGAGAAAGGTTTAATGTTTGAATCATATCTTTTCTTGTTAGTCAAGTTTCTAATTTTCAAATCAAATCTTTCCAAAATGTTTTTCAATCATATCTTCTCAATCACATTTTTTTAATCAATCATATCTTCTTAACCACATCTTTTTCAAAATAGTTTTCAATCAAATCATTTTGATTTCTAATTTCAAAATCTTTTTCATAAAATCACTTGATTTCTTTTCCATTTTCATTTTCGAAAATTAAGTAATGTTTTTCAAAAATGTTTTCAGAATTTTTCACTTAATTTTCGAAAATTGCTTCCCTCCTTCTCACATCCTTATATTTATGGACTAACACTATCCCTTAATGCAAAATTCAAACTCCATCTTCTTTGTTAAGTTCGAATTTTCCATTCCTGTCT
>NW_026264091.1:0-3519 GCF_000817695.3 Arachis duranensis
ACAGATCAGTAGGTCAGTAAAATCAAAATATGATCAAAATTTCGATCAATAAATACTCAAATTGTATTTCTATTTCTAAGAGAGAAATATAGAAACAGAGATATATAGGCAAATATTTTTATTTTAGATAACCAAATATTTATCTCTTTATTTATGTCTTTACTCTTTATTATAACTAGTGCAGTTCAGCCGCTTTTCTATTGTTTTTTAAAAAATTAATTGTATCTTTTTATTAATATATTATTCACCTTTTAAATTTGTCAGATAAATTTTTTTCATTATTTAAAATTTAACATAGTATTATTTATATGATAGTTTGGTTGAAATTAAAATTACTATAAAAAATACTTAAATTGCTAAATTATAAACGCACACAATAAAGATATATATATATGTTATCAGAAATAGATATGGTTCATAAAATAATGACAAAAATGTTATCCTAATTTAAAAAGAGTATATATAAACCAAAATGCATGTTGCTTATTTCAAAAGGTTAATTATGCGTAAATATTATGGATATTCATGTTTATCTTCATCCTTTTTAAGTGGTAGGCCAATTTATGGATCTGAATCTGAAGAGGCCTTTATTTTCCTACAAATAGTCAAAAGACAGAAGAAATAAATATGCTTATTTTTTTTAAATATCAAACTATAAGATAATTAATAAAAAAAGGAGAATATAAAGATGATGTACCTGAAAAAAATCTTTCATAATTCATTATACATCTCCTTATCAATCACTTCTTTTGTCTTGAAAAACTGTCAAATTTTTTTACCATAAAAATAATTATATAAACGCTTCAGGTATATTCAATCAAATTGATTCCTTATTATAGAGAAAAATTCAATTTAAACTTGTAGAATTAAGATATCTTGTTTTGCATTGAATTTTTTGAAAGGTCAAAAAGAATGATTATAATTCATGAGTTATTATTAACAAAGTGTAAATTAAATGATATCACATCTGATTCTTTTGATCCAATATTTCTCATTTTATCATCTTCCATAACAGAGTCTTGTCTACTTTAACTATACCTCCCCAACCAATAGAATAAATTTTAAGTGAACGAACCTGATTCAATTTCACGTCTAGGTAATAACAATAAAGTAAAAATATGTATCATCAATGCAATTGTCACTGTCATTAATATTGTAATATTTACTTTATTGTTGTTAATCAGGTACGGCATTGGAGTTGGAATTAGTTGATATGACAACTTATTTTTTTCGATAAGTTACACGTCATCTAGCTAGATGTTGTTGTCTTTGTTCTTCGATCATATTCTGTCTTTTTTGCCTGACATATTCTATTTAAGTGGGTTGACGTTGACGTGATTGTTGATGTCGTGAAGTTTTCATTTCTATTTGTCAAAAAGAGAGAAAGATGCAGAGAAAAAAAATGTTTCCCAGACCAAGTTTGAAAGTGAAAGAGTAATCTAATTCTCTTGTGGGTTAAATACGACTGAAGGTGGAACAGTTTTTTTATTGAAAATGAGTCAGTTTTTAAACTGAGCACGTAGTAGTAGTAGTTTTAAAATATGTCGTGGGTTGAAAGTGAATCTATTTGATACTCTGTCGTGGGATAAATTCTCTTTTTGATAAAAAAAAGATATAAAAAAATGGAAGACGTAGTAATAATTTGTTATATTGAATTCAGTGTTTAACAAAAAAGAAACATGAGTAAAATAGAAAGAAAAAATTGGATATCAAATTTTTCTATCCCTATTATATATTAGTACAGCTCATTATATATATTAGTATAGATTTGATTAAGAAGTACTCTTTTATACGTAATTTTTTTATTAAATATACACAAAAAAATTATTTTAAATTCAAGTACTATAATAAAAGTTAATGTTTCTTTTTCTTTTTGGTACTACTCTTAACATACGTAATTTTAATATCATTTTTTTATATACATGTTAAGTTTTGTTTTATCTGAAATAAAATGAATCAGTTTTAAATTCTATTATGGGATAAAGCTAATTTTTTTATTAAAAAAATAAAAAAATTTGAGAGTAAGAATTGAGCAGTTTGATTTTAATTCCTTTCAAGATTAAAAGTGGAGAAGTTACGTATCTCTTGTGGGTTAACAAAGAATTTACAAAACTGAATAGTTTTAGTTTAATAAAAATAAGGGTAAAATAGAAAAACAGGTTTGGATACCAAACTCTCCTATTCGCTTTATATATTGTTATAGATTGTTATAGATATCTATAATAATATTATTTAGGACAATTATGGAAGGTTTATCGAATCAAAACCTAAGAAAAATATATTATTATTACTTAAATAAATTGACAGAATTCTTACCGATATTTGGACCATTTGGTCTGTTACCTAAACCAACTCCACTGTTATTATGAGTATTTGAATATTTAAAAAATTTATTATTAGCATGAAAAATAATGTAATTTGATAATTTAAGAGTACATACGGGAGATAAATTATATATAGATGGTACTAAAAGTACAATAATATAGATATATTGTAAAAAATAATTCATATTAAATGATATACTAACAACATAAATTTATTAATGGAAGATATAATTTAGAGTACCTGACATAGAATATTGATGAGGGACATATTTGTGATATCTTCTAATGGTGTTGTCATATTAGTTGTACCACTCGATGTATCAATTTATTTTCCTCGTCTACTACTTTTTCGGTAACTAGCATATGCCTTCTGATGAGGTGTTGCTGCCTCTATTTTTCACTCATATTTTGTCTTCGTCGCCTGGCATAATCTTGCCAAGTCGATCGACCACTCCCACGTGAATCTTTCATTGGTATTCTGTCAACTGTAATTAATCTAATTAATCAAAACAAACATATAAATATATTTTTACACTTTTATTTAATGATGAAAAACAAATTATATTACGTTTTACGTTATATTTAGATGAAGTAAGAATGATGCATGAGAAGATGGATGAGAAACGAAGAAAATTTTTCTATTATGCAGTAATAATAATGTGAATTGAGAGAGAATAAGAGAAGAAAGAGATAATTATAAAAGTCATGTGAATTTATGAGATAAGAGTGAACGTGAATGAAAATGAGACAGTAAAAATTCTGTAATGTAAAATAATTAACGTATACTGGAGTAGGCTATTAAAAAAGATAAAAATAAAAAAAGGTTCTAGACACTAAAACAAATTTTACCATTATATATTACTATAGATAGCTAAGTAAAATTTCGTCTTAGTTTCGTTATTTCTATCTCAAAAACAGTATTCAAAAATATCCTTAATTATGAATCATTTATAAATAGAATCCTCATAATAGTAATAAAGAAGACTTGAAATGATATTTTCACATAACAAGTTCTAAATTTTTATTACATATGCTATATATGCAAAATTGTATCGGCTTATTATTTTTTGGTTTAGTTATTCTGTTAGTTCCTATAATTTTGCAAAATTTTTAATTAGGTTTTTATATTTTTTTTCTTTTAATTGAATTCTTAGACCAAATTTTTTTTAATTAGGTCCCTACATTTTTTTTCTTT
>NW_026264091.1:11622-12278 GCF_000817695.3 Arachis duranensis
ATACGCTTTATCTCTCTGTTTGACACCTCGGCTTGCCCATTAGTCTGAGGATGGTAGGCAGTCGCAACTTTATGAATGATCACATGCTTCTTCAGTAATCCTGTTAATCTCCTGTTACAGAAATGGGTGTCTTGATCGCTCACGATTGCTCGTGGTGATCCAAAGCGACAAATAATGTGGTTTCTCAAAAAAGGAAACAACGGTGTTAGCATCATCAGTACGGGTAGGAATTGCTTCCACCAATTTAGAAACATAATCGACAGCTAACAATATATAGAGGTGGCCATTAGAATTTGGAAATGGACCCATGAAGTCAATGCTCCAAACATAAAAAATTTCACAGAAAAGCATAATTTGTTGAGGCATTTCATCCCTCTGGGATATATTACCAAACTTTTGGCATGGGGGACAAGATTTACAAAATTCAGCAGCGTCTTTAAAAAGGGTGGGCCACCAGAATCCACAGTCTAAGATTTTTCTAGCTGTTCTTTGAGGGCCAAAATGTCCTCCACTCTCATATGAGTGACAGGCCTCTAAAATGGGCTGAAATTCTGATTGAGGCACACACCTTCTAATTACCTGATCAGTGCCACATCTCCACAAATATGGGTCATCCCATATATAATATTTAGACTCACTTTTCAGCTTGTCTCTTT
>NW_026264091.1:12978-13868 GCF_000817695.3 Arachis duranensis
AGAGAAAAGACTCATCATGCACCTTTGGAAAGTAGCTGGTGCATTGCACAAGCCAAAGGGCATTCTCTTATAGGCATAAATCCCAAAAGGACATATAAAAGTAGTCTCTTCCTAATTGTCAGGGGCTATATGAATCTGGAAATAGCCTGTGTAACCATCTAAAAAGCAATAATGTGATTAACCTGACAGGCGATCCAGCATTTGATCAATGAATGGAAGAGGGTAGTGATCCTTACGAGTAGATTGGTTGAGACGCCTGTAATCAATGCAGACGCTCTAGGCGTTCTAAACTCTGGTAGCTATGAGCTCTCCATGCTCATTCTTTACTGTAGTGACTCCCGATTTCTTGGGCACCACTTGTACTGGGCTCACCCATTCACTGTCTGAAATGGGGTAGATAATATCTGCCTCTAGTAGTCTGGTCACTTCCTTCTTGACAACCTCTAAGATAGTGAGGTTCAGTCTTCTTTGGGGTTGACGGACGGGTCTTGCTCTTTCTTCTAAAAATATTCTGTGCTCACAAACTTGAGGGTCGATGCCTACTATGTCTGTTAAACTCCACCCAATTGCCTTCTTGTGCCTCCTCAGCACACTATGTAACTGCTCTTCCTGCTGAGAAGTGAGGTCCTGTGCAATGATAACTGGAAACTTCTGCTTGTCCTCGAGGTAAGCATATTTGAGGTATGGAGGGAGGGATTTCAATTCTAACTTCTGTTCATAGTCTGGCTCTGGATTATCTGGAACTGGTGGCAGTGGTAGAGTACTTTCATTGTCCTCTGGGGATGTCCCCACACTTGGACCTTGTCCTATATACTTCTCTTCAAACTCCTCTAGGTGAACTTCAGCGACGGTTTCATTTATGATGTCACACCGGAGGATAGAGTGATCTT
>NW_026264092.1:0-3967 GCF_000817695.3 Arachis duranensis
TGATTTAGTCAAGCGAATCAAGTGTTGGTTGAGTTGTTTGCAATTGACAGAAATTAAATTGCTTGAAATGTAAAGGGAGAGGGGAGAATTGTAGTAAATTAAATAGCAGGAAAGTAAAAGAAGCTGAAGCTTAAAATGCAAGTAATATAAAGTGCAGAAACTTAGATTGCAAGAAATGTAAATGGTTGAAACTTAAAGTGCAAGAAATGTAAATTGCTTGAATCATAAAAGGGATTGGGAATTGGGATTTCAGAATTTAAACAAGCAAAGGTAAATTGCAACAAACAGAAAAGCAGAAGATGAATTGATTGAAGTGGGTCTCAAACAGAAGAGTGAAATGCCTTGGAGAATTTAGAACAGAGAAGCAGTGCTTAATTTGCAGCAAATTGAAAGTGGTTGAAGATCTCAGGAGTGGAAGAGACTAGATAACAAGTCTAGATCTCAAATCCTTCCTTGATCCAACAAGAACAATTACTAAAGAAATAAAGGAAAGCAAATTACAGAAATAGCAGCAGAAGTAGAAATGAACCCTTGTACCGTGCCAAGCATCAGGGGAATGCTCAGCTCACAAGTTGAGCTGAGCATTGGTGCCTTGGTGCCAATTTGGTGCACGTCTTGTGCTGCTGGCCCGTGTCTTGGTGCGCGCTCCACTCCCCTGGCCGTGCCGAGATGTTCTTGTGTGATGCACCAAGTATAATGCTCTGCTCACTAAGTGAGCTGAGCATTGGCTCTTTCAAGGGAAGGTCCTTGGTTCGAAACCCATGGGAAGCATGCGTTGAAGCTTTTCCTTGGTTTTCTTGTGGTACCTTGCTTCCTTGCTTCCTCAAGGTGTGGGGTTCGAACCTTGGGGGATGCATTTTGGCCATTTTTGGCTTATTTTCCTTGTGAGTAGCGCCTCCCTCATCCCCCTTGGTCATGGGTTAAAGTCTTGGGGCATGCACTTGCAACTTGTTTTCTTTGAATTATTCCTCAATGCTTTCGACAATGCTCACTTGGTGAGCTGAGCATTGTTTTTCTTTTCCTTGTTTCTTGGCTTCCTATTGTACTCAGCTCACAAAGTGAGCAGAGCATTGTGCCTTGGTCCCATGGGAGTGAGTGTAGCGCTCACTTAGTGAGCATTGTACTCTTGGAGTGAGCTTCAAGGTTTCATGCGCCACACTTCCTCCTTTCTTTGCCACACTTTCTCACTTTTCTTTGCCACACTATTTTCTTCCTTGGGCCACGCTTCTTAGGCCACGCTTTCTTCTTTTATTCTTTTCTTCACCTACAAGAAATCAAAACAACCAATCAAAGTATCACCAAATTCACAAAGTTTATAAATCATTAAAAATCAATTAAATTTAGCCTAAACCTCATGATTTAGCATCAATTAGATGGTGGTTGTTTGATTCAAAAAAGTCATGCATTTCCATTCCAAATTACTTACTTAGAATGCAAGAAAGTGCATAAAACCTAATGAAAACAAAGAAAAAGACTAGTGTAACTAGGCTAAGATGACTTGTCATCACAACACCAAACTTAAAACTTGCTTGTCCCCAAGCAAGAATCAAACATAAGAGAAGATAGAATGAAATAGATAAGTATATATGTTCTTATTAAGCAGATAGTTGAATTTGGTCTATGGGGTTTTATGCAGATTAAAAGTAGCTCATTTATTTACTTGCTGTCAAAACAAACAATGTCTCCTAAAGGGTTCACTAAGGTTGCTGCTACAATACCTTACTTTTTGTCTATTTCCCTTGTTAGCTTTTTCTTCTATTTTTTTCTCTTTTTTTTTCTTTTGCATAGAGGGCTTATTATTTATTAAAGACTTGGTGGCAAATGTTGCAGTGGCCTTTGGCTTAATTTCACTCAACATTTCTTCACCACAGACACATGGCTCACCTTTTTCTTCCTAGGATCATTGATGCCCAGCATCTCTTTGGATAACTAAATGTTTTGTAGCTAGGTTGCTCTTTATTGTGGACTTCCAATTGGCCATCCCAAATCAGTTGATCTAAGTGGCCAGGTTTTGAAATACCCCTTAGAATTTACTTATCCAAGCATATCCTAGTACAAGAACACCACAGGCATGTGTCCCAGGGTCCAAGCTATTGGTGTCTAGCCTTATTATTTGTTTTCTTTCCAGCTTTTGGCTTTTCTTCTTCTTTTTCTTTCTGTTTTGGTTTATTTTCAAGGGATTTTTAATAATTGAAAGATCATAGCAGCAAACTAGCTTAAGCTTCAAGAAACAAGTCATCCTGCAGCATTTATTCTATGAGCTAACAATTCAATCAAACACATACCACCACTAACTCTCATTCTAACTTTTGCAACATTGAACAATTACTTTTCCAATCCAAACATCTTTCTTTTATTCAAATAGCAAGGGAAAACAAAACACAGCATTCAAGCTAATGAGTGATGACAATTATTATACTGATAACCTATACAAAAATTATGCAGATAGCTTTCTCTAGTATGTACGTCCATTTGCAACTATGTAATCATTTCATCTAGACATAAAGGACTCTCTGAATTGAGTTATTACACAAAGACAAAGATCAAGTGTGGATACAACATGTTGTGTTGCAACTTTTCATTCTCCCTTCTGTTTGTTCCTTGTAAGTAAAAATGCAGATGTTCCCTGATGTGTTGGCTATTTTCTGCATATTTTCTAAACGTTGCTTGCTTTTCAATCCCTTTAGTTATCTGTTTAATCTGCAAAGCTTGTTTGTGGGCTTTTGAACTTACTTTGGTGTGTGAACACCAAACTTAGTTCCTTACCAATATTTCTCATGCACAATTTAACTATCTGTGAAATCCTTTTTCCTTGCTAACGGTAATAAAACTAAAAACTATGAAACAGTAAATAGTTAACTAGTTTATCTGATTACTTGAGGCTAGCATTATGCAGAAAGTGAGAATGTGTTTTATGATGAGACTTTGGTGGAACACCAAACTTAGAATCCTTCATTCTCCCTTAGATTGTTTTGGTGTGCAACACCAAACTTAGCTTCTTGCAATGTAGATAAAACTAATTGACCTTTTTATTAAAATAGCTTATGAAAAGAAAACTACCTCAGGTTGGGTTGCCTCCCAACAAGCGCTCTTTTATTATCACTAGCTTGACATCTTCTGTACTTGTTCAGTTCAGATTCTGAACTTCTTTTTCCTTGTCCCATTGTCCTCCTAAATACGGCTTTGCTCTGTGCCCATTTGTTGTGAAGTGGTTCTGTGTAGCTTCGTCTAATAGCTCAAGACTTCCATAAGGAAAAACTTTTTTTACTAGATATGGACTTGTCCATTTGGACTTGAGCTTGCCAGGAAAGATCTTGAGCCTTGAATTATACAGGAGCACTTGCTGTCCTGGTTTGAACTCTTTCTTTGAGATCTTCTTGTCATGCCTGATGACATGTCACCATGTCATGTTTTTCTATGCTTTTTCCTTTGTTTTCAATAGGTTTTATGCACTTTCTTGAGCCATAAGCAAGCCATTTGGGTAGATTTTCATGCTTCCTTTGATTGAATCAACTATGTATGAATTCATGCTATTTCATGAGGATTTATGCTATATTTGATGCATAGTAGGATAGAATGAATATCTCATGATTTTGAGCATAGCTTTGATGTGTTTGGTTGATTAATGATAGGTGAAGAAAGCTTGGAGAAAGGTTGAAGTAAGAAGGAATGGCTAGAAGCAAAGAGAGGACAATGAAATAAGTGAAATTGAACCAGGAAGCATAAAGTTGGACTTGAAGTTAGCCCTCAAACTTTTGCACAAACTTTTGGGTGAAAAGTTAGCCTCAAAGTTAGACCCCTAACTTTTAGGCTAACGTGAGAATTTGAAAATCACTCCCTGGGCTACTCACGTTTGCGCCAACGTTAGCCCCCTAACTTTTGGGCTAACGTTGGCATGAGAAAAACCTCCCTGGACCACTCACGTTTGCGCCAACGTTAGCCCCCTAACTTTTGGGCTAACGTTGGC
>NW_026264092.1:8845-13853 GCF_000817695.3 Arachis duranensis
CGTAGAAAACCCAAAAAAACCCTAGAAAACCCAAAAAAAGACTAGAAAACTCTAGAAAATCCTAGAAAAACACCATAAAATCTTAGAAAACACTAGAAAATTATAGAAAAACCCTCGAAAGCCATAGAAAACCCTAAGAAAATCTTAGAAAACCTTAGAAAACTCTAGAAAACCCAAGAAAAATCCTAGAAAATCCTTGAAAATTTTAGAAAACCCCAGAAATCCCTTGGAAATCCCTAGAAAAATCTAGCTAACCCTTAGAAATTCCTAGAAAACCCTAGAAAACCGAAGAAAACCCTGGAAAATTGAAGAAAACACTAGAAAATCGTAGAAAACCCTAAAAAACCTTCGAAAACCCTAGAAAATCCTAGAAAATTCTAGAAAAACCCTAGAAAATCGTAGAAAACCCTAGAAAACCCTAAGAAAACCATAGAAAACCCTAGAAATCTCTAGAAAACCCTAGAAAATTGTAAAAAATCCAAGAAAACGCTAGAAAACACCCGAAAACCATAGAAAAACATAGAAAAACCTAGAAAATCCTAGAAAATCGTAGAAAACCATAAAAAACCCTAGGAAACCCTAGAAAACTCCTAGAAAAACCTAGAAAACCCTCAGAAATCCCTAGAAAATCCTAGAAAATCCTTGATAATCCTAGAAAACGCAAGAAAATCTTAGAAAACCGTATAAATGCCTAGAAAACCCTAGAAAAACATAGAAAAACCCTAGAAAATCCTAGAAAATCGTAGAAAACGATAAAAAACCCTAGAAAACTCCTAGAAAAACCTAGAAAACCCTAAGAAATCCCTAGAAAACCCTAGAAAATCCTTGAAAATCCTAGAAAACCTTTGAAAATCCTAGAAAACCCTAGAAAAACCCTAGAAATCCCTAGAAAATCCTTAGAAATCCTTAGAAAACCGTAAAAAACCCAAAAAAACATAGAAAACCTAAGAAAACCCTAGAAAATTATAGAAAAACCCTCAAAAACCGAAGAAAACCAAAAAAAAACTCTCGAAAACCCTAGAGAACCCTAAGAAAATCATAGAAAAACCTTAGAAATCCCTATAAAACTCTAGAAAACCCTAGAAACCCTCAAAGGAAATTCCTAGAAAAATCTAGAAAATCCTTAGAAATTCCTAGAAAACCCTTGAAAATCGTAGAAAATCCTAGAAAAACCCTTGAAAATCATAGAAAACTATTAAAAACTCTCGAAACCCTAGAAAACCCCAAGAAAATCTTAGAAAACCGTATAAATGCCTAGAAAACCCTAGAAAAACATAGAAAAACCCTAGAAAATCCTAGAAAATCGTAGAAAACGATAAAAAACCCTAGAAAACTCCTAGAAAAACCTAGAAAACCCTAAGAAATCCCTAGAAAACCCTAGAAAATCCTTGAAAATCCTAGAAAACCTTAGAAAATCCTAGAAAACCCTAGAAAACTCTAAAAGAAATCCAAAAAACCTAGAAAACCCTTAAAAGTCCTAGAATATTATAAAAACCCTAGAAATCCCTAAAAAACCCTGGAAAATCCTAGAAAACTAAAAGAAAATCCTAAAAATCCTAAAAACCCTAAAAAACTTAGAAAACCCAAGAAAATCCAAGAAAACCCTAGAGAATTCTAGAAAACTCTAAAAACCCTAGAAAATCCTAAAAAACCCTAGAAAACTCTAGAAAACCTTGAAAACTCTAAAGAATCCTAGAAAACCCTGGAAATTCCTAAAAAACCTAGAAAACCGTAGAAAACCTAAGAAAACCTAAGAAACCCTACAAAACCATATAAAACCCTAAAAAACCTAGAAAATTCTAAAAACCCTAGAAAATCCTAAAATCCCTAGAAAACCCTAAAATCCTTAGAAAACCCTAAAAAATCATGGAAAACCCTAAAACCCCTTGAAAACCCTAAAAACCTTAGAAAACGCTAAAAAACCCTAGAAAATCCTAAAAATCCTAAAAACACTAAAAAACCCTAGAAAACCCTAGAAAATCCTAGAAGCCTAAAAACCTTAGAAAACTCTAGAAAACCCTATAAAATCCTAGAAAACCCTAAAAATCCTAAAAAATCCTAGAAAATCCTAGAAAACCCTAGAAAACCCTAAAAAATTCTAGAAAATCATAAAAAATCCAACAAAACCCTAAAAACCCTAGAAAACCCTAAAATCCTAAAAACCCTAAAAAATCCTAGAAAACCCTAAAAACCCTTGAAAACCCTAGAAAATCCTAGAAAACCCTAGAAAACCCTAGAAAACCTATAAAACCCTAGAAAACCCCAAAAAAATCCTAGAAAATCCTAGAAAAGTGTAGAAAACCCAAGAAAACTCAAAAAAACCCTAGAAAACCCTAGAAAAACCCTAGAAAACCTTAGAAAATCCTAAGAAACCCTCGAAAAACATAGAAAATCTTAAAAAACTCTCGAAAATCCTAGAGAATTCTAGAAAACCCTAAAAAACCCTCGAAGAACCTAGAAAAATCCTAGAAAACCCTAAAAACCCTAGAAAATCCTAGAAAACCCTAGAAAATTCTAAAAAACCCAAGAAAACCCTAAAAACCCTAAAAAATCCAAGAAAACCCTAGATAACACTAGATAACCCAAAAAATCCTAAAAACCCTAAAAAATTCTAGAAAACCCTAAAAACCCTTGAAAACCCTAAAAACCCTAGAAAACATAAAAAACCCTAAAACCCTAAAAACCCTAATAATCCTAGAAAACCCTAAAAACCGTTCAAAACCCTAAAAAACCTTAAAAATCCTAGATAACCCTAAAAACCTTAGAAAACCCTAATAAACCCTAGAAAACCATAAAAAACCCTAGAAAACCCAAAAACCCTAAAAACCCTAGAACACCCTAGAAAACCCTAAATACCCAAGAAATCCCTAAAAACCCTAGAAATCCATAGGAAATCCTAGAAAACGATAAAAACCCTAGAAAACCCTAAAAAACCCTACAAAAGCCTAGAAAATCCAATAAAACCATATAAAACCCAAAAAACCTGGAAAACAAAAAAAAACCTAAAAAAACCCTGAAAAACCCAAGAAATCCCTAAAAACCCTAGAAAACCATAGAAAATCCTAAAACCCTAGAAAACCCTAGAAAATCTTAGAAAACCCTAAATAACCATAGAAAATCCTAGAAAACCCTAGAAAACTCTAAAAGAAATCCAAAAAACCTAGAAAACCCTTAAAAGTCCTAGAATATCATAAAAACCCTAGAAATACCTAAAAAACCCTAGAAAATCCTAGAAAAATAAAAAAAAACCGAAAAATCCTAAAAACCCTAAAAAACTTAGAAAACCCAAGAAAATCCAAGAAAACCCTAGAGAATTCTAGAAAACTCTAAAAACCTAGAAAATCCTAAAAAACGCTAGAAAACTTTAGAAAACCTTGAAAACTCTAAAGAATCCTAGAAAACCCTGGAAATTCCTAAAATACCTAGAAAACCGTAGAAAACCTAAGAAAACCTAAGAAACCCTACAAAACCATATAAAACCCTAAAAAACCTAGAAAATTCTAAAAACCCTAGAAAATCCTAAAATCCCTAGAAAACCCTAAAATCCCTAGAACACCCTAAAAAATCATGGAAAACCCTAAAAACGCTTGAAAACCCTAAAAACCTTAGAAAACGCTAAAAACCGCTAGAAAATCCCTAAAAATCCTAAAAATCCTAAAAACACTAAAAAAACCTAAAAAAAGCCTAGAAAATCCAATAAAACCATATAAAACCCAAAACAACCTGGAAAACAAAAAAAAACCTAAAAAAACCCTGAAAAACCCAAGAAATCCCTAAAAACCCTAGAAAAATCCTAAAAACCATAGAAAAAACTCTAGAAAACCCTAAAAACCTTAGAAAATCATAGAAAACCCCTAGAAAACGTAAGATAACCTTAGAAAATGTTAGAAAACCCTAGAAAACCCTAAAAAATCCTAGAAAACCCTAAAAATCTTAAAAAATCCTAGAAAATCCTAAAAAATCATAGAAAATCCAAGAAAACCCTAAAAACCCTAGAAAACCCTAAAATCCCTAAAAACCCTAAAAAATCGTAGAAAACGCTAAAAACCCTTGAAAATCCTAAAAACCTTAGAAAACCCTAGAAAAACCTAAAAACACTAGAAAACTGTAAAAATCCCTAAAAATCCTAGAAAACCCTAAAAACCCTAGAAAATCCTAGAAAACCTTAGAAAATTTTAAGAAACCCAAGAAAACCCTAAAAACACTAAAAAACCCTAAAAAATCCTAGAAAAGCCTAGATAACCCTAGACAACCCAAAAAACCCAAAACTCCCTAGAAAACCCTAAAAAACGCTAGAAAACCCTAAAAATCCTAGTAAATTCTAGAAAACCCTAGAAAACCCTAGAAAACTCTAGAAAATTCTAAAAAACCCAAGAAAACCCTAAAAACACTAAAAAACCCTAAAAAAATCCTAGAAAAGCCTAGATAACCCTAGACAACCCAAAAAACCCTAAAAACCTTAGAAAACCCTAAAAAATCCTAGAAAACCCTAAAAATCCTAGAAAACCCTAAAAACCCTAGAAAACCCTAGAAAAGCCTAGATAACCCTAAAAAACCCAAGAAAACCCTAAAAACCCTAAAAAATCCAAGAAAACCCTAGATAACACTAGATAACCCAAAAAATCCTAAAAACCCTAAAAAATCCTAGAAAACCCTAAAAACCCTTGAAAACCCTAAAAAACCTAGAAAACCCTAAAAATGCTTGAAGACCCTAAAAAACCCTAAAAATCCTAGATAACCCTAAAAACCTTAGAAAACCCTAATAAACCCTAGAAAACCATAAAAAATCCTAGAAAACCCAAAAACCCTAAAAACCCTAGAACACCCTAGAAAACCCTAAATACCCAAGAAATCCCTAAAAACCCTAGAAATCCATAGGAAATCCTAGAAAACGATAAAAACCCTAGAAAACCCTAAAGAACCCTAAAAAAGCCTAGAAAATCCAATAAAACCATATAAAACCCAAAAAGACCTGGAAAACAAAAAAACCATAAAAAAAACCCTGAAA
>NW_026264093.1:0-322 GCF_000817695.3 Arachis duranensis
CAATGTCCAATCTGGTGCAGAGATGACTGGTGCTGTGACCAACTTAGCTTTCAGGGTCTCAAATGCCTGCAGACATTGTGTATCAAACACAAATGGTGTATCAGCAGCTAACAGGTTGCTCAGAGGTTTTGCAATTTTCGAAAAATCCTTTATAAACCTTCTGTAGAATCCTGCAAGCCCCAGAAAGCTTCTGATTGCCTTAACATTGGCAGGTGGTGGTAATTTTTCAATTACCTCTACCTTTGCCTTATCCACCTCTATTCCCCTGCTTGAAATTTTGTGCCCAAGGACAATTCCTTCAGTCACCATAAAGTGACATTTC
>NW_026264093.1:363-675 GCF_000817695.3 Arachis duranensis
TCCCAGTTTAAAACCAGGTTAGTCTCTTGGCACCTTTTCAGAACAAGTGCTAGATGGTCAAGACAGGAGCTGAATGAGTCTCCAAATACAGAGAAGTCATCCATGAAGACTTCTAGAAATTTCTCTACCATATCTGAGAAGATAGAGAGCATGCACCTCTGAAAAGTTGCAGGTGCATTGCACAGACCAAAAGGCATCCTCCTATAGGCAAACACGCCAGAAGGGCAAGTGAATGCTGTTTTCTCTTGGTCCTGAGGATCTACTGCAATTTGGTTGTAACCTGAATAGCCATCCAAAAAGCAGTAGTAGTCA
>NW_026264093.1:7865-8256 GCF_000817695.3 Arachis duranensis
TGCCATTGGAGCCAATAACTTTGAGCTTAAGCCTCAACTAGTTGCATTAATGCAACAAAACTGCAAGTTTTATGGACTTCCATCTGAAGATCCTTATCAATTCTTAACTGAGTTCTTGCAGATCTGTGAGACTGTAAAGACGAATGGAGTTGATCCTGAAGTCTACAGACTCATGCTTTTCCCTTTTGCTGTAAGAGACAGAGCTAGAATATGGTTGGATTCACAACCTAAGGATAACCTGGACTCCTGGGATAAGCTGGTCACTACCTTCTTGGATAAATTCTTTCCTCCTCAAAAGCTGAGCAAGCTAAGAGTAGATGTTCAAACCTTCAAACAAAAAGATGGTGAATCCCTCTATGAAGCTTGGGAAAGATACAAGCAGTTGACCAAA
>NW_026264093.1:8557-9091 GCF_000817695.3 Arachis duranensis
ATCAGAACAAAATGTTGACTCAACAGGTCAACATAATCTCTCAAAATCTGAATGGATTGCAACATGCATCAAACAGTACCAGAGAGGCAGCTTCTGAAGAAGCTTATGATCCTGAGAACCCTGCCATGGCAGAGGTTAATTACATGGGTGAACCTTATGGAAACACCTATAACCCATCATGGAGAAATCATCCAAATTTCTCCTAGAAGGATCAACAAAAGCCTCAACAAGGCTTTAACAATGGTGGACGCAATAGGCTGGGCAATAGTAAGCCATATCCATCATCTTCTCAGCAACATACAGAGAATTCAGAACAAAACACTTCTGATTTAGCCAATATTGTCTCTGATCTGTTAAAGGCCACTTTCAGTTTCATGAATGAAACAAGATCCTCCATTAGAAATTTGGAGGCACAAGTAGGCCAGCTGAGTAAGAAAGTCATTGAAACTCCTCCCAGTATTCTCCCAAGCAATACAAAAGAGAATCCAAAAGGAGAGTGCAAAGCCATTGACTTAGTCAACATGGCCGAATGCA
>NW_026264093.1:9714-11140 GCF_000817695.3 Arachis duranensis
AAAACAGCAGAAGAAACAGCACACCCTGGAGGAAGAGCTTACTGGCATTTAAACGCCAGTAAGGAGCATCTGGCCGGCGTTCAACGCCAGAACAGAGCACCATTCTGGCGCTGAACGCCAGAAACAAGCAACATCCTGGCGCTGAACGTCAGGAATGTGCCCAGAGAGGAAAAACTGGCGCTGAACGCCAGTAACAAGCATGAAACTGGCGTTCAATGCCAGAAACATGCTTTACATGGGCGTTGAACGCCCAGAACGTGCACCAATGGGCGTTTAAACGCCAGAATGGTGTACAAAGGCATTTTACATGCCTATTTGGTGCAGGAATGGAATTTCTTGACACCTCAGGATCCTGTGGACCCCACAAGATCACCTCAGGATCTGTGGACCCCACAGGATCCCCACCTACCTTTACAATTCAACTTCTCTTTCCCACCCAATCCCACCCATATAGCCGAATCCATCTCCCCTCACTCACCTCCATCTTCTTCTTCTTCTTCTCTTCTTTCTTTTCTTGCTCGAGGGCGAGCAATATTTTAAGTTTGGTGTGGTAAAAGCATAGCTTTTTTGCTTTTTCATTACCATTAATGGCACCTAAGGCCAGAGAAACCTCAAAGGGAAGACAAAAGCTTCCACCTCTGAGTCTTGGGAGATGGAAAGACTATAAGCCGTCATAGCTCAGCGGTAGAACATGTGGCTGCAAATCAAGAAATCCCTGAGATACCTCAGGGGATAAGTTGTCCTCCACACAAATATTGGAAGCAACTAAGGGTAGAAACACCAAAATTACTAGGAATCATTCAAACAGAAGCAAGGAAGAGACATAGAGGAGCTCAAAAAGCACCATTGGACCTTCAAGAAGGCGCCACCCTCACTCAGGTGGATTCATTCCTTGTTCTTATTTCTTTCTGTTTTCGGTTTTTAATGCTGTGTTTATCTATGTTTTGTGTCTCTACTTCATGATCATTAGTATGTAACCATGCCTTAAAGCTATGAATAAAATCCATTAATCCTTCACCTCTCTTAAATGAAAAATGTTTTAATTCAAAAGAACAAGAAGTACATGAATTTTGAATTTATCATTGAATTTAATTTAATTATATTAATGTGGTGACAATACGTTTTGTTTTCTGAATGAATGATTGAACAGTGCATATGTCTTTTGATATTGTTGTTTATGAGTGTTAAAATTGTTGGCTCTTGAAAGAATGATGAACAAAGAGAAATGTTATTGATGATTTGAAAAAAATCATGAAATTGATTCTTGAAGCAAGAAAAAGCAGTGAAAGGCAAAAGCTTGTGCGAAAAAAAAATAGAAAGAAAAAGAAGGAGCAGTAGAAAAAGCCAATAGCCCTTAAAACCAAAAGGCAAGGGTAAAAAGGATCCAAGGCTTTGAGCATCAATGGATAGGAGGGCCCAAGGAAAT
>NW_026264093.1:12961-13851 GCF_000817695.3 Arachis duranensis
ATGAGGTTTAAGCTAATTTTAATTGCATTTTAATTGATTTATAAGCCTCTTGAATTTAGTGATACTTTGAGTGGTTGTTTGGTTTATTGTAGGTGAAGAAAAGAAAAGAAAATGAAAAGCGTGGCCTAAGAAGCGTAACACAAGAAAAGGAAAGCGTGGCCAAAGAGGAGAGAAGCGTGCCGCAACTAATGGGGAAGCAACATTGCCCTCCACAAGGGCAGAATGCCCTCTGGGAGGGCAACATTAGGTGACCAAGCAAGGAAAGGCAATTCTGCCCTGCCCACTCCAAGGGCAGAGCACAAAATGGTGCCTTGGAGCCAAGAGAAGGAGAACATTGCCCTGCCCTTGTGGAGGGCAGAATCGGGCTCTACAAGGAAGAAATTCAACAAAAAAATATCACCCATGCATGCCACAAGGTTCGAACAAAGAACCATGAGGAAGCCAAGCTCTAAGACCCATTGCCGTGCCAAGAAATCAAGAAAATTAATGAAGCGTGTGTATCCGCCCAGGTTCGAACACGGGCGTGCAATATGGCAACTCTGCCCTGCCCTTGGCGCGGGCAGGGCAGCATTTGAAGTGGCGCACCAAGCTTTGTTCCTGGCAGCACCAACCACACGCACCAACGTCCTCTGGCAGCACCAACCGCACGCACCAACGTCCCTGGCGCACCAAACCGTTCCTGCCCTGCCCTTGGCGCGGGCAGGGCAGCGTCTTGTGTCCCTGGCGCACCAATTTTCCTCCTGGTGCACCAATTTCCTCCTCTGGCAGCACCAACGCACGCACGCCTCAAATCTGGCGCACCAACTTTTCTGCCCTGCCCTTGGCACGGGCAGGGCAGCCTCTGGCGCACCATGGCCGCACCAGACTCGCACCAACTCGCACATGGCCGC
>NW_026264094.1:0-457 GCF_000817695.3 Arachis duranensis
TTTTGATGCCATTTGGTGCAGGGATGACTTTTCCTTGACACCACAGGATCTGTGGACCCCACAGGACCCCACCACCACTCTATCTCTTCTTCCCCCATTCACCAATCACCTCAACACCTCTTCCCCAAAAACCCTTCACCTATCAAATCCCATCTTTCTCTTCACCACTCACATCCATCCTTCATAAATCCCCACCAACCTCACCCTTCAAATTCAAACCACTTTCCCTCCCAAACCCACCCATAATGGCCGAACCAATACCCCCCTCTCTCCTATATATACCCTTCTTCAACCCTTCATTTTCACACAACCTAAACACCACTTCTACCCCTCTTTGGCCGAACCCACCACCATCTCCCTCTTCCTCATTTCTTCTTCTTCTTCTACTCTCTTCTCTCTTCTTTTGCTCGAGGACGAGCAAACATTTTAAGTTTGGTGTGGTAAAAGCATTGCTTTT
>NW_026264094.1:4935-13824 GCF_000817695.3 Arachis duranensis
TGTCACAAATCCTTAAGAAGGTGGATAAATGCTGGTTAGGATCTTCCAATGGGCTTCCTCCATAGGAATAATTGTTCTAGACAAGTGTAATGAGTTGCGATTTTAGCTCAAAGTTGTTTGCATTGACATTGGGAGTGAGGATGCTACTCCCACAGTGTCTTGGATTTGCAAATGTGTATGAGGCCAAAACTCTCCTCTGTGGCGGATTGTTGTTGTTGTTAGCTGCTCTCCCTGGAGGATTGGGATTAGATGAATCTCCTTCCATTTCGTGATATTCTTCCTCCGATTCTTCCTCTCCAACTATACCTTTCCCTCTTTCAGCTCTTCTTATTCTCCTGAGAGTCCTCTGATTAGCTTTAGATAAAATAGGAATAGCTCTCCTTGTACCTGACATACAAACAGGACAAGAGAAACACACAACCAGTGATACTTCACTCTATTGCTAGAATGAAGTTTTAGTTAGCTTAAGCAAATCCTCAAACAGTTAGTGGGTTAGTCAAAACTAAAGAAAAAAAAAACGCTTGATCTAAACTACCACCTCACTTAATCATTGTCAATCTATTCAATCCCTGCAACGGCGCCAAAAATTTGATGTGCGGAAAACGATCCGACACAAAACTCACCGGCAAGTGCACCGGGTCGCATCAAGTAATAAAACTCACGGGAGTGAGGTCGATCCTACAGGGATTGAAGGATTGAGCAACTTTAGTTTAGTGGTTGAATTCGTCAAGCAAACAAGTGTTGATTGTGTGAATTTGTGTTGACAGAATTTAAATTGCATAGAATGTAAAGGGGAGTGGGTGATTTCTCAATGCCTTCCTAGATCAAAATTCAGAATTCAATTGCAAGAAATGTAAATATCAAGCAGTGTAATAAAGGGATTCAAATATCAATTTCTCAATTGTGCAGTAGCTCAAAACAGAGAGAGATCTCAAGGTGAGATTGAGACAGAATTTCCTCAATTCTCAACACCCAAGATTCAAATAAAGCTTTGCAGGAAAGTAAACAAGAAAACCCAGAGGAAGAGAATTCAATTCTCCTCCCAGAAACTCTCTAAAATGCCAAGTAAGCTCTCAAAAACTCCTCAGCAAAAATCACAATTCAAAAAGCTTCTGAAAAACTTAAATTCTAATCTATTTATACACTTTCTTCTACTGATCTTCAAGCCTTGAATTGGGCCTTGGCCTTGATGAAATTGGGTTGATAGTAACCTCCGTTGATTGCTCTAGGTGTTGGGAAGAAATCCACTTGTAAACCGGGCCGTGCAACTTTCACGTTTGAGCCAACGTTTGAGGCAAACGTTGACTCAAACGTTGCCATATGTGAACTTATGCAGCAGCCCATTCTTGCTGTCATCCACGTTTGGCTCAACGTTTGAGGTCAAACATGAGCTCAAACGTGGATCCTCCCAAGCTCCTTTTTGGACAATGTTTGGCCCAACGTTTGAGGCAAACGTTGGCGCAAACGTGGCTCAACAATCATCATCAATCAGGGGTCTCTTCCTTGCTAAGATATAGCCAACGTTTGACCTCACGTTTGAGGCAAACATTGGCGCAAACATTGCATGCTTCCAGGATGCCATTTTCCTTCATTTTGGTGCCAATGTTTGACCTCACGTTTGAGGCAAACGTTGGCGCAGACGTTGCCTCCCTCCCCTGCTTTCTTTCAACCAACATTTGCCTCAACGTTTGAGGCAAACGTTGGCGCAAACGTTAGCGTCTCCAGGGTGTTGATTTCTACCAACGTTTGCCTCAACGTTTGAGGCAAACGTTGGCTCAAACATTGGCTTCTCCCAGGGGCTTCTTCATCTTCTTGCAACCTCCTTCCAAGCTTTGTTTCACCTATCATCAATCAATCAAAAACATCAAAGCTATGCTTCAAATCATGAGATTGTTTCTCTTCCATAATATATGACAATTATAGCTCAAAATCTCATGATAATGCATCATTTTATACATGATTGATTGAGTCAAAGATAACATGAATTTCAATCCAATTTGCTTACTTATGGCTTAAGAAAGTGCATAAAACTAAATGAAAACAAAGAAAAAGACTAGTAAAACTAGGCTAAGATGACTTGTCATCACAACACCAAACTTAAAACTTGCTTGTCTCCAAGCAAGAAGAGAATTATTGAGAAGAAAGAGTGAAAGAAGAAGAGAATGCTCATGTTAGTAGAGAATTATTGGTAGCTCATAGGGTTTCATGCAGATATGTGACTACTCACTTCTTATTGACTTATAGGCCTAGAAATTTTCTTCCAAGCATCAAGCATCACATTGCTATGACCTCTCATTATTCTTTTGTCCTTATTTATTAAGAATTTTCTTTATAAGCTTTAATTCAGTGTCATGTGTAACAGGCTTTTTTCTTTATTTATGCTTGACACATTATTCACTTTAGACACTTGGCTCACATGCCTTCTTAGAACATTGATGCCCAGCACCTCTTTGGGTTACTAAATGTCTTGTAGCTAGGTTGCTCTTGATAGTGGACTTTCAGTTGATAATCCCGGGTTAGTTAACCCAAGTTACCAAGTGTTAATGCACTCCAAAGAACTTAATAATCCAAGCAGATCCCAGTACAAAGACACCACAGGCATATGCTCTAAAGTTCAAGCTATTGGTGTCTAGCTTTATTTCTTATTTCTTTTGTTCTTGTTGCTGCCATTTTTGGCTTTTCTCATTCCATTTTTCTTTTCTTTTCAGCCAAAGACCTTTTTTTATTTATTTGAGATTCATAGACAGTGAGATACTCTCTACTTAAAAAGAAAACATTCTATTCCTTTTATTCACTAAAGGTGAGTCACCACACAATCACACATACATACCTCCACTTACTATTATTTGACTCCTAGCTAACAATGAACCATTTTACTTCATGTTTCAAACATTTCTTTTATTGAATTGAAAAGGCTTAGGGAACAAAGCATGCATTAGTTAAGTGAAAGTAAACAAACAAGCACACACTTAGACTATCTTACTTATTTCAGAAAAGATAAACATAAAGCAACGATTACTAAAAATAACCACTAAAGATGCAGAGACTACTTTAAACAGATAGGATGCATGCTTTTTCTTGTAGTGATGAACAAGGAGCGAGTCCACCTTTCATTTGTCATGCTTTTTCTTTCTTCTTGCATTCGCTAGGGGGGTGGTGTTCTCTGTGTCCAAGCCTGTTGTTTGTTGACCCTTCCAGAACCCAGCTTTATTCATTGTTTCTTCTACTCGATCTTCAAGGCTCATAGCCTTGCTTACTTCTATTTCACTTTTCTTGTTGAAGAATTCATCGTAGGTTGGAAATGCTGGATCCATGTTGTGCAGATGCTCTCCAATGTAATTTAATTTGATTTGACTATTTATGTTGTAGTCAGCTTGGACTTCATATCTTGCATCTTGAAGGGCTGTGAATTCCTTGAGAGCCCTCATATTTTCAGCTTGCATTTGTGCCAACTTTCCAAATGATTCGTGAGATTGAAAAGCATGCTCCTCTTGCATCACAAAGAATTTTGATTCAAACTCTTTGTTGGTTCATCATTTTCAGCTGCCATTCCTCTTGCTCTTGTTGGTGCTTCATGTATTGTAGATGGTACTCCTCTTGCCTTTCTTGAATTCTTGTGTACTATTATGTTAACCTTCCAATTGCTTCCTGCATCTGAGTCATATCCAGATTGTTATATGGTGGAATATGTTGCTGTTCCTCTTCCTCTTGTGTCTCTTCTTCCTCTTGTGACTCTTCTTCCTCCATTAGTTCATCTCTTTGCCTTCTTCTTTGTGGTCTTCGGCTCTGCTGTGCTTCAGTAACAATCATCATTCTTTCGATGGTTATAGGCATGCCCGGGTTCAACCATGTTGGGTTTTCATCCTCCATTGGCACTTTGGCTTTCATGCATAAATGCATAATGGTACTTGGGTAGTATAGCCAACCTTCGACCGAATTTTTCTCTGCAATCCTTTGAATGTCATTTGTAATGATCTCATGAACCTTCACTTCTCCTCCCATTATTATACAGTATAGCATGATAGCTCTCTTCTTATTGACCTCAGAGTTGTTCACTGTGCCCAAGATTGATCTCTTCAATAGCTCATACCACCCTTTTGCTTCAGGGGTGAGGTCTCCTCTTCTCAAGTACTTGTACTTGTTTTTAGTGGTTCCTACCCACTCCATGTTTACCACACAAATTTCACTGGCAATCTCATCATAGTCTTGCTCTTCATTTAGCCTTTGGTGGTATCCTGGCTCATCAAAATGGGTTGCCCTCAGTTTTAACACTTTCATGATAGTGCTTGGGCTAAAATCTACTTCAGTTCCCCGTACATAACTCTTGTAAGTTGAAGCTTGATTCATTTCTATCCTTGGGGTGTTGGTGTAGAATTCCCATATGATGTTTGCATTGATCCTGGTAATTGGTGAAATGAGCTCTTCCCACCTCCTCTTTCTAATCTTGGCTTTCATTTCGTGGCAATCTTCATCCGACAATAGAAGTGGAACTTCCGGATATATCTTTTTGTCTCTCATCCATCCCCATTGTGTTTGATGGTACCACGTGTTGAATCTCCATTGATCAAATACAGGGATACTTTCTTCATTCATGGGTTCTTTTCCTTTCCTCCGTTTGGTTCTTGAAGAAGAGGCCATGCTCGGTCTTTTTGGGGTTAACGTTGTATGGTTTTGGAAGAAGAGATTTGTGAAGTTAAGAATATATGATGAGTACTGATGAAGGGAATGGAGGTTGGATGGTTAGAGTGCAAGGAGTGTGCAACTTCTTCATTTATGTGCATGGCTTGGTGGTGTTTTGTAATCATTTATAGGAACAATGAAGGGCTGGGATGCAAGTGGATATCTTGTAAATCAAAGGTGTGCCTGCAAAGTTGAATAAGGACAAAGCTTGCTTCTTCAAGGATTTTCAACGTACTCTTCCCAAGGGTGTGCAGAACCACCTCTTGAAGCATGTGATGCATTCTTGTCCTCATGCTATGCCCTTCCTTTGCCTTGTCCCTTTCATTGAATATTCTTTTGACCACCTAACCATCACTACAAGATAGCAAGAATAACCATATTTAAATAATGGCAAAAGAGAGAGAAGAAAGAAAATGTAGACTACCATTTCTTATGCTAGATTAACCGTGATTTCTTCATGCATTGCCACGGGTGACACCAAACTTAATGTTTGGTCCTATGGTCAAAGATATTACTTCCTTAAACCATTGTTATTTTGAAATTCCTACTTTGTTTTTGGTTAAATCTTTCATAAGGAATGTTTTATTAAATTACCTCCTAACAATTATAATCATTGTTAGACCTCCATGATATTCAAAACTTAAAAGACCATTGACTTTCATGACTTGTTCCCGCAATTTGTTTAGTGTGCCCCGTGGGTACACCAAACTTATAATTCCATCATATTCCCTCCAATGTCATGAATAATTGTAAATTTTGTCTAAAAAAAGTCTGAAATCATATTGGTGCAACAAGTATTATTTATATTGAAAGATTAAAGATAAGAAAATTAAATCATGGGTTGCCTCCCATGGAGCGCCCGTTTATTGTCACTAGCTTGACATTGAACTCTTCTTTTATGGTGGTTGATGACTGTAGTGCCTCAGCTTGTCCCCTTTAACTGTGAGCTTCTTCTTTGTCCCTTGGTGCTCAATTTCCACATGCTCAAGAGAGAGTACTTGGTTAACAGTGTAATGATCCTTAGTTCCCAGCTGCTGATATATTAGTTGCACCTTGTCGCCTTTGGAGAATCTTTCGGTTGGGATTTTTTTATTCTTCCACCCTTTGTGAGCCCTCTTCTTGTTTTTCTTCCTTTTTCTTGTTAGTCTTTCCTCCTTGACAGTGACTTTAGTTGTGACTTTTTCCTTCTTATTTATTATCCTAGCTTCTTTTTGAATTCCTTCTCCTTCTTGCACCTGCTCATCCTTTTGTTCTACTGTGTTGATGGTTGTTTGCTCTGAGAAATAGTCATTGATTACTTGGCTTCTTTCTTCAGAATTTTGTTGCTCTGGAAACACTTTCAGAGTAACGCTTTCCTCATGCATCCTGAGAGTTAGTTCTCCTTGCTCTACATCTATGATGGCTCTGGCAGTAGCTAAAAATGGCCTTCCCAAGATAATCGAATTGTTTCCTTCTTCTTCTGTTTCCAAAATTACAAAATCCGCAGGATAGATGAACTTGTTAACCTTAACTAAAAGGTTTTCGATTACTCTTTTGGGATGTACTATTGACTGATCCACCAATTCTAATGACATCTGTATTGGTTTCACCTTCTCTATGCCAAGCTTTTTCACCAAAGTGGATGGAATCAGATTTATGCTTGCTCCTAAATCACACATCCCCTTGTCGATAAATAGACTTCCAATGGTGCAAGGTAAGAAGAAACTTCCTGGATCTTCCAACTTGGGAGGGAGTCCTTTTCTGATGAGTGCACTGCATTCTTCAGTGAGAAGTACAGTCTCCTTCTCCAGCCAGCTTCTTTTCTTGTTGATGAGTTCCTTCAAGAACTTGGCATATAGGGGCATCTGTTCCAATGCCTCAGCCAGGGGAATGTTGATTTCCAACTTCTTGAAAGTTTCCAGGAATTTGTGGAAGTGTTGATCTTTGGTTTCTTTGTTGAACCTATGTGGATATGGCAGTGGAAGGGTGAGGTTCTTCTCCTTTTTTTGTTGTCCTTGAATCGCTTCTTCTTCTTTCTTATGTGTATTGATTGGTTGGTCTTCTTCTCCTTTGGGGTTCTCTATGTTCTTGTTTGGCACCATATCTTGATCATTGGCTTCCTCTGCATTTGTTGGCTTTTTGCTGCTCTCCACTGGTTTCCTTGTAGTGTCATTGTTGCTCATGAATGTTCTCCCACTCCTTAACTGAATCGCCTTACACTCTTCCTTAGGATTTGGAATTGTGTCACTTGGCAGGGAACTTGATAGCCTCTCTGTTGCAAAATGTTTAGAGAGCTGACCTATTTGTCTTTCCATGTTCTTGATGGAAGCTTCTTGATTTTTGGCCGTCATTTCTTGATGTTTCCATAGCTTGTCTATCAAGGTTTCCAGATTAGTGATTCTTTGAGATTCTGGAGGTGCTTGTGGTTGGTTGTGAGATGTGGGTGGTTGATGATAGGTATTTTGGTTGATGGATTGGTTATGGGTTGGATAATGGTTAGAGTTGGGGTAAGTGTTTTGTGGTTTTCTGAATGAATTTTGGTTGTTGTTTTGCTGGTTGTTCCTTGGGTTATTTTGGGTTGTGTTTCTTTGCCATGACTGTTGGTTAAGGTTATGGTTATCTCCCCATCTAAGGTTGGGGTGATTCTTCCAGGAAGGATTGTAGGTATCACCATAAACTTCATTCTGTCCAGAGTTTTGGTTATGCATGTACTGCACTTGCTCCTGTTGTTGCTCTTCTTGGCTTTCTTCATTCTGCATCCATACAGTTGATGATTGGCTTGTGTTCACAGCTGCTACTTGAAGGCTGTCAATCCTTTTGGCCATTTGTTCAAACTGTTGTTGAATTTGTTGTTGCATCATCTTGTTTTGAGCCAAAATAGAGTCCACTCCTTCTAGTTCTAGTACTCCCTTTCTTGGCCTTCATAGAAATTCTGCAGCACATCCCATTCATTGAACATTTCTGGGGGACACTTTCTGACTAGAGCTTTGTATCTCTCCCATGCTTCATACAAGGATTCGGCATCTAATTGGGTGAATGTCTGCACCTCAGTTTTCAGCCTGACGATCCTTTGGGGTGGGTAGAATTTGGCTAAAAATTTAGTCACCAAATCGTCCCAACTAGTGATACTTCTCTTGGGAAAAGTTTCAAGCCATTGTGCAGCCTTATCCCTTAATGAGAATGGGAATAACAAAAGCTTGTATGTTTCAGGATTCACGCCATTGGATTTGACAGTGTCACAAATCCTTAAGAAGGTGGATAAATGCTGGTTAGGATCTTCCAATGGGCTTCCTCCATAGGAACAATTGTTCTGGACAAGTGTAATGAGTTGCGATTTTAGCTCAAAGTTGTTTGCATTGACATTGGGAGTGAGGATGCTACTCCCATAGTGTCTTGGATTTGCAAATGTGTATGAGGCCAAAACTCTCCTCTGTGGCGGATTGTTGTTGTTGTTGTTAGCTGCTCCCCCTGGAGGATTGGGATTAGATGAATGTCCTTCCATTTCGTGATATTCTTCCTCCGATTCTTCCTCTCTAACTATACCTTTCCCTCTTTCAGCTCTTCTTATTCTTCTGAGAGTCCTCTGATCAGCTTCAGATAAAATAGGAATAGCTCTCCCTGTACCTGACATACAAACAGGACAAGAGAAACACACAACCAGTGATACTTCACTCTATTGCTAGAATGAAGTTTTAGTTAGCTTAAGCAAATCCTCAAATAGTTAGTGGGTTAGTCAAAACTAAAGAAAAAAAAACGCTTGATCTAAACTACCACCTCACTTAATCATTGTCAATCTATTCAATCCCTGGCAACGGCGCCAAAAACTTGATGTGCGGAAAACGATCCGACACAAAACTCACCGGCAAGTGCACCGGGTCGCATCAAGTAATAAAACTCACGGGAGTGAGGTCGATCCTACAGGGATTGAATGATTGAGCAACTTTAGTTTAGTGATTGA
Source organism: Arachis duranensis (assembly GCF_000817695.3). Classification (NCBI taxonomy): domain Eukaryota; kingdom Viridiplantae; phylum Streptophyta; class Magnoliopsida; order Fabales; family Fabaceae; genus Arachis; species Arachis duranensis. Next base: position 13,553 of record NW_026264094.1, read on the forward strand.
TTTAGTCAAGCAAACAAGTGTTGGTTGTGTGAAATTGTATTGACATGAATTAAATTGCAGAAAATGTAAAGGGGAGTGGGTGATTTGCAGGAAATTAAAGGGAATAAAAAGAAAAAGAGCTGAATCTTAAAGTGCAAGTAATGTAAATTGCAGAAACTTAAAGTGCAAGAAATATAAATGACTTGAAAAATTAAAGGGGAATGGGAATTGGATCTGTAGGAATTAAACAAGGAAATTAAAATGGAAACCAATAGATCTCAGGACCCAAGAGA
>NW_026264095.1:0-266 GCF_000817695.3 Arachis duranensis
ATACTAAAAACTAACTAGATCATACCAAAAACATACTAAAAACAATGCCAAAAAGTATACAAATTATCCGCTCATCAGATACTTATGTAATTCATTGGTGGGAATTTCAGATAAGCGTATGGAAATGCTTGGTCCCTTCCGTCTCTCTGCTTTCCTACTGGCTTCATCCAATCCTTCTTACTCCTTTCCAAGGCAAGCTGTATGCAAGGGTTTCACCGTTGTCAGTGGCTACCTCCCATCCTCTCAGTGGAAATGTTCAACGCACC
>NW_026264095.1:3751-5428 GCF_000817695.3 Arachis duranensis
ATAGACTATTATATATGGTTGGAAAGCTCTAAATGTCAGCTTTCCAATACAATTGGAAGCACTCAATTTGGATCTCTATAACTCAAGATATCTTCCATTGAAGGAGGTAAGGTCAGGCTGCCTTGTTGGAGTTGTTGTGGATAACGCCCCTATATTCCAAGTTAGCAACGTGCTACCTCCATTCTTCACCATCCAAAGCTTCCTGGCGTTGTTACCAAACACGCCAATGCTTTCTTGAGTTGGCAACGTGCTCGATGCTCTTTCCTAGCTCCAAACATTGCTTCCCACGTTGCCATTGAACACGCCTATAGAACCCACGTTGGCAACGTGCTCCTTTCTGAGGCTCCAAATGAAGCCAGTTTTTGAAGCTTCAAATGAATGGTAACCCCATACTATGATATATGGTTGGAAATTTCTTGATGTCTACTTTCCAATGCCACTGAAATCACCTCATTTGGACTTTCCTAGCTCAAGTTATGCTCCATTGAAGAGGACAAGGTTAGGCTGCCCTGGTTGGGCGTTTTTGTGGATAACGCCACCAATAACGTGCTCAACAACGCCCCTAGCCCAAATTTCTTGGCCTGGGCGTTGTTGCTGGAGTTGCCAAGGAACACGCCAGTTCATTTTGGCCTTGGCAACGTGTTCGACTCCCCCTCCTTGGCCTACTCATGCTTCCTTGAATTTCAACCTCATTTCCTTGTTTTTTGGGGCCTAAAGATGACTCTGATTCGAGCTTCCATTTCATGCTCCACTATAGACTATTATATATGGTTGGAAAGCTCTAAATGTCAGCTTTCCAATGCAATTGGAAGCACTCAATTTGGACCTCTATAACTCAAGATATCTTCCATTGAAGGAGGTAAGGTCAGGCTGCCTTGTTGGAGTTGTTGTGGATAACGCCCCTATATTCAAAGTTAGCAACGTGCTACCTCCATTCTTCACCATCCAAAGCTTCCTGGCGTTGTTACCAAACATGCCAATGCTTTCTTGAGTTGGCAACGTGGTTGGCACCAAGACTTGGCGTTGGCAACTTGATTGGCACCAAGACTTGGCGTTGGCAACTTGGTTGGTGCCTTGATTGGCGTTGGCAACTTGGTTGGTGCCTTGATTGGCGTTGGCAACTTGGTTGGTGCTCCTCTCTGGCGTTAGCAACGTGAATGACACTCCTTTCTTCATTTTGGGCGTTGGCAACTTGGTGAGCAAGCCAGAAACAATACTTTCCATGTTTGAGGCTCTAAATGAAGCCAACATTTGAACCTTCAAATGAACTCCAATTTCATATTGTGATATATGGTTGAAAAGCTCTTGATGTCTACTTTCCAATGCCACTAATATCACCTCAATTGGAGTTTTCTAGCTCAAGATATACGTTCTTGAAGAGAGCATCCTCAAGCTTCCTGGGCGTTGTTGCCCAAGTTGTTGGCAAACACGCCAGCAACAACGCCAGGCTCTTCTTCAACTTGGCTTGGGCGTTGCCAACTTGGTGTTGGCGTTGGCAACGTGCTACTCTTCCCCTGGTGGCTTCCCCTGATGGCTCCTGGCGTTGCCAACTTGCTGCTCAAGTTGGCAACTTGCAATGCTTCATTTCCTGCTCTTGGGGCTTGAGTTTCCCTCTGATTTGAGCTTCCATTCCTCGCCACATTATAGACTATTATATATCGTTGGAAAGCTCTTGAT
>NW_026264095.1:6209-7673 GCF_000817695.3 Arachis duranensis
CGGGTTCACACTTTGGTCATGGTTCTTGGTGATCCATGCATTGGCATAGAACTCTTGAACCATTAAGATTCCGACTTGTTGAATGGGGTTGGTAAGAACTTCCCAACCTCTTCTTCGGATCTCATGTCGGATCTCCGGATATTCACTCTTTTTGAGTGAAAAAGGGACCTCGGGGATCACCTTCTTCAAGGCCACAACTTCATAGAATTGGTCTTGATGCACCCTTGAGATGAATCTTTCCATCTCCCATGACTCGGAGGTGGAAGCTTTTGCCTTCCCTTTCCTCTTTCTAGAGGTTTCTCCGGCCTTGGATGCCATAAATGGTTATGGAAAAACAAAAAGCAATACTTTTACCACACCAAACTTAAAAGGTTTGCTCGTCCTCGAGCAAAAGGAGAAATAAGAGAGGAGAAGAAGAAGAAATGAAGAAGAAGGGAATGGCTTTGTGTTCGGCCAAAAAGGGGGAGAAGTAGTGTTTATGATGTGTGAAAATGAAGGAGTGAAGGAGGGTTTATATAGGAGTGGGGGGTGATGGTTCGGTCATGTATGGGAGGGTTTGGGTGGGAAAGTGGTTTGAATTTGAATGGTGAGGTAGGTGAGGTTTTATGAAGGATGGATGTGAGTGGTGAAAAGAAAGATGGGATTTGATAGGTGAAGGGTTTTGGGGAAGAGGTGTTGAGGGGATTGGTGAATGGGTGAAGAAGAGAGAGAGTGGGGGGCTAGGTGGGGATCCTGTGGGATCCACAGATCCTGAGGTGTCAAGGAAAAGTTATCCCTGCACCAAGTGGCAAGCAAAAATGCGTTTTGAGCCAATTCTGGCGTTAAACACCGGGCTGGTGCCCATTTCTGGCATTTAACGCCAAGTGCTTGCCCTTTTCTGGTGTTTAACGCCAGTCTGGTGCCCCTTTCTGGCGTTAAACGCCCAGAATGGTGCCAGACTGGGCGTTAAACGCCCATCTGCTAGCCTTACTGGCGTTTAAACGCCAGCAGGATCTTCCTCCAGGATGTGCTGTTTTTCTTTCTGTTTTTCATTCTGTTTTTGCTTTTTCAATTGATTTTGTGACTTCTCATGATCATCAACCTACAAAAGAACATAAAATAACAAAGGAAAATAGATAAAATATAACATTGGGTTGCCTCCCAACAAGCGCTTCTTAAATGTCAATAGCTTGACAGAGGGCCCTCATAGAGCCTCAGAAATACTCAGAGCAATGTTGGAACCTCCCAACACCAAACTTAGAGTTTGAATGTGGGGGTTCAACACCAAACTTAGAAGTTGGTTGTGGCCTCCCAACACCAAACTTAGAGTTTGACTATGGGGGCTCTGTGTGGCTCTGTTTTGAGAGAAGCTCTTCATGCTTCCTCTCCATGGTAATAGAGGGATATCCTTGAGCCTTAAACACAAAGGATTCTTCATTCACTTGAATGATCAACTCTCCTCTATCAACATCAATCACAGCCCTT
>NW_026264095.1:8772-10293 GCF_000817695.3 Arachis duranensis
TCACAGTCATTCAATCCTTGAATCCTATTCAGAATACCACAGACAAGGTTAGACCTTCTGGATTCTCTTGAATGTCGCCATCAGTTCTAGCCTATACCACGAAGACTCTGATCTCACGGAATGGCTGGCTCGGTTGTCAGGCGAGCGCTCGGTTGTCAGGCGATCAACCATGCATCGTGTATCAGGAATCCAAGAGATATTCACCCAATCGAAGGTAGAACGGAGGTGGTTGTCAGTCACACGTTCATAGGTGAGAATGATGATGAGTGTCACGGATCATCACATTCATCAAGTTGAAGAACAAGGGATATCTTAGAACAAGAACAAGTGGAATTGAATGGAAGAACAATAGTAATTGCATTAATACTCGAGGTACAGCAGAGCTCCACACCTTAATCTATGGTGTGTAGAAACTCCACCGTTGAAAATACATAAGAACAAGGTCTAGGCATGGCCGAATGGCCAGACTCCCAATGATCTAAGATAGCATCAGAACAAGGATAGCTACCCAGATATCTCTCCAAACAATAGTAAAAGGTCCTACTTATAAAGAACTAGTAGCCTAAGGTTTACAGAGATGAGTAAATGACATAAAAATCCACTTCCGGGCCCACTTGGTGTGTGCTTGGGCTGAACATTGAAGCATTTTCGTGTAGAGACTCTTCTTGGAGTTAAACGCCAGCTTTGGTGCCAGTTTGGGCGTTTAACTCCCATTCTTGTGCCAGTTCCGGCGTTTAACGCTGGGAATTCTGAAGGTGACTTTGAACGACGGTTTGGGCCATCAAATCTTGGGCAAAGTATGGACTATAATATATTGCTGGAAAGCCCAGAATGTCCACTTTCCAACGCCGTTGAGAGCGCGCCAATTGAGCTTCTGTAGCTCCAGAAAATCCACTTCGAGTGCAGGGAGGTCAGAATCCAACAGCATCTGCAGTCCTTTTCAGCCTCTGAATCAGATTTTTGCTCAGGTACCTCAATTTCAGCCAGAAAATACCTGAAATCACAGAAAAACACACAAACTCATAGTAAAGTCCAGAAAAGTGAATTTTAACGAAAAACTAATAAAAATATACTAAAAACTAACTAGATCATACTAAAAACATACTAAAAACAATGCCAAAAAGCGTACAAATTATCCACTCATCAATATCCTTGAGCTTTAAACACCAAGGATTCTTCATTCAATTGAATGATCAATTCTCCTCTATCAACATTAATCACAGCCTTTGCTGTGGCTAGGAAGGGTCTGCCAAGGATGATGGATTCATCCATGCACTTCCCAGTCTCTAGGACTATGAAATCAGCAGGGATGTAATGGTCTTCAACCTTTACCAAAACATCCTCTACAAGTTCATAAGCTTGTTTTCTTGAATTGTCTGCCATCTCTAGTGAGATTTTTGCAGCTTGCACCTCAAAGATCCCTAGCTTCTCCATTACAGAGAGAGGCATGAGGTTTACACTTGACCCTAAGTCACACAAGGCCTTCTTGAAGGTCATGGTGCCTATGGTACAAGGTATTGA
>NW_026264095.1:11407-11787 GCF_000817695.3 Arachis duranensis
GCAGAGCTATCCAAAGACATCTTGGATAGTTCAGAGAGACCATCATAGAAAATTCCTATGATGCTCCATTCAGAAAGCATGTCAGATGGACACTTTCTGATTAATTGTTTGTATCTTTCCCAAGCTTCATAGAGGGATCCTCCTTCCTTCTGTCTGAAGGTTTGGACTTCCACTCTAAGCTTACTCAATTTTTGAGGTGGAAAGAACTTTGCCAAGAAGGCATTGACTAGCTTTTCCCAGGAGTTCAGGCTTTCTTTAGGTTGTGAGTCCAACCATGTCCTAGTTCTGTCTCTTACAGAAAAATGGAATAGCATAAGTCTGTAGACCTCAGGGTCAACCCCATTAGTCTTGACAGTGTCACAGATTTGCAAGAATTCAGC
>NW_026264095.1:13401-13813 GCF_000817695.3 Arachis duranensis
AATACCTAATCTAAGCAACAAGATGAACCGTCAGTTGTCCAAACTCGAACAATCCCCGGCAACGGCACCAAAAACTTGGTGGACGAAATTGTGATCACTACAACTTCGCACAACAAACCAGCAAGTGTACTGGGTCGTCCAAGTAATAAACCTTACGCGAGTAAGGGTCGATCCCACAGAGATTGTTGGTATGAAGTAAGCTATGGTCACCTTGTAAATCTTAGTCAGGCAAACTCAAATGGATATGGGTGATATACGAATAAAACATAAAGATAAAGATAGAGATACTTATGCAATTCATTGGTGAGAATTTCAGATAAGCGTATGAAGGTGCTGTGTCCCTTCCGTCTCTCTACTTTCCTACTGTCTTCATCCAATCCTTCTTACTCCTTTCCATGGCAAGCTTATGCAA
>NW_026264096.1:0-618 GCF_000817695.3 Arachis duranensis
GTTGGTACTATGCTCTTCTATGCACATTACGGGGCTGTTTTCTCCCTCAATTTTTAGTATCCACCATGCATGCCATATATGGTTGGAAATCTCTAGATGTCTTCTTTCCAATGCATTTTGAATCACCTCATTTGGAGTTTTGTAGCTCAAGTTATTTATGTTTGAAGAAGGCATGGTCAAGCTGTTCCATATAACACGTTTAACCTCCAGTTTAAGGTTAAACTGGAGGTTAAACGTGGAAATGCTTCCTGGTGAGAAATTGTGTCGAACACGTTTAACCTCCAGTTTAAGGTCAAACTGGAGGTTAAACGTGGAAACACTCCCTTGGTGCCATTCTCATTCTGGCGTTTAACCTTCAGTTTGAGGTTAAACTGGAGGTTAAACGCCAGTTCCTCTTTTCTCAGCTTTCATGATTCTGGTGTTTAACCTTCAGTTTAACCTTAAACTGAAGGTTAAACGCCACTTTCAGCTTTGGTGCATTTCTTATTCTGGCGTTTAACTTCCAGTTTAAGGTCAAACTAGAGGTTAAACGCCAGTTACAGCATTTCCTCTCTTCTCATGATTTTGGCGTTTAAGCTCCAGTTTAAGCTTAAACTTGCTTAAACTGGAGCTTAAACT
>NW_026264096.1:6995-9447 GCF_000817695.3 Arachis duranensis
TTCCTTGATTTCCTTTTGCTTTGGGTTTGTGGTCCATAATCCTGATGAGGCTGTGATCCAATTCTGTAACATTCATTGAGCAAACTTAGTGATAAACAAGTAATGACACAAGACTCAACAAATTGAAGTTCCAGACTCATCAATTCTTCAGGCCCAATCCCATAAGCTATGATATTCAATTGGGTTTCATACCATAATAGGTTTAAGTTAATATTTGTGCTCAAATGCTAACTTAAACCTCAATATAATTGTCCCAGAAACCCTTTCAAAGAGTGGCGTTTAAGTTGAAGTTTAAGTTTCAGTTTAAGGTTAAACTGAAACTTAAACGTGGAATTGGAAGAAAGCAACCCAGGAGGGTAATTAATCGAACACGTTTAAGCTTCAGTTTAAGGTTAAACTGAAGCTTAAACGTGGAAATGAAGATTGCAACCCTGGAGGCAATTCTTGGTCGAACACGTTTAAGCTCCAGTTTGAGGTCATACTGGAGCTTAAACGTGGAAATGAGAAGGCAACCCTGGAGGAGCAAAAACGCCGAACACGTTTAAGCTCCAGTTTGAGGTCAAACTGGAGCTTAAACGTGGAAATGGCTTCCTGGTGCATAATATGGTTCGAACACGTTTAACCTCCAGTTTAAGGTCAAACTGGAGGTTAAACGTGGAAACACTCCCTTGGTGCCATTCTCATTCTGGCTTTTAACCTTCAGTTTAAGGTTAAACTGGAGGTTAAACGCCAGTTTCCTCTTTTCTCAGCTTTCATGATTCTGGCGTTTAACCTTCAGTTTAACCTTAAACTGAAGGTTAAACGCCACTTTCAGCTTTGGTGAATTTCTTATTCTGGCGTTTAACTTCCAGTTTAAGGTTAAACTGGAGGTTAAACGCCACTTTCAGCATTATATGACTTGGTAGTTTAAGTTCCAGTTTAAGCTTAAACTGGAACTTAAACTCCACATGTGATCTTCAAGCTTCCTTTATTGATTTTGTTGCTTCCTTGCCTAGCCTCTTCTTCCCTGAAATCATCCACACAATTACATCAAAGTCTTGCAAAATTTCATGAGAATTCTTCCATTCATAGCATTCAAGTAATATAACTAAAAACTCATGGAATTTGCATCAAAATTACACTGTTTGGATGATTCATTACTTTGTTGTTCATTTAACCATTCTTGGTTACTTTAAGCTCAAGAAAATGCATAAAACAACTAAAACTAACAGAAAAATGCTAGTGAAACTAGCCTAAGATGCCTTGGCATCAGCTGTTCGATTATCGCCCGAAGCACCTCACGCCTCGGGCTGTCCCTTGAATGTTCTTGGTCGCTTCCCCCGAACCCTGCCCAGCGGAGTTGGCTCGGCACTCCCGTATGCTTCCGCTTGCCTGCACGCTCCAAGGCGTGCGGGGGGCTGTTCGTCCGGGCCTGCTGGGTTTGCGGACCGTGGCGGCGGATGAGTGGTGTGCGGGTCGTTAATGTGTCTGGCTCCTTGCCTCGCGCACCGAACGGCCGCGTTGAAACACGAGTTGCCCAAAAGGCTTGCTTGGCGCAATGCGAGCAAGGTGAGATGCCGAAAGGCTTGCTGGGCGCAATGCCAGTAAGATGCACGTTGCCTAGGCACACTAGCAAGCCCGTTGTGGTTGTGGTGTGCCGTCGGGGTTCCCCGCCCCGGGTCCAAGGTCGAGCACGGGCGTCGGGCTGCTGCACACCCCGATCACCAAAGGACCAAGAAGGGAAACACGTCCATGCACGCCCCATCTGGGCACCACCAAGGGAGCATGGCGTGGTCGAGTTGTGCCTTGTGCACCCGCGGCGTGCTCGCCTTACGTCTATGGTCGACGCAAGACGGTGCCCGACGCGGTGTTAGTTTTGCTGTGCGGGTTGCTTAATCTAGACGGTGCGGCTGTTCGATTATCGCCCGAAGCACCTCACGCCTCGGGCTGTCCCTTGAATGTTCTTGGTCGCTTCCCCCGAACACTGCCCAGCGGAGTTGGCTCGGCACTCCCGTATGCTTCCGCTTGCCTGCACGCTTCAAGGCGTGCGGGGGGCTGTTCGTCCGGGCCTGCTGGGTTTGCGGACCGTGGTGGCGGATGAGTGGTGTGCGGGTCGTTAGTGTGTCTGGCTCCTTGCCTCGCGCACCGAACTGCCGCGCTGAAACACGAGTTGCCCAAAAGGCTTACTTGGCGCAATGCGAGCAAGGTGAGATGCCGAAAGGCTTGCTGGGCGCAATGCCAGCAAGATGCACGTTGCCTAGGCACACTAGCAAGCCCGTTGTGGTTGTGGTGTGCCGTCGGGGTCCCCCGCCCCGGGTCCAAGGTTGAGCACGGGCGTCGGGCTGCTGCACACCCCGATCACCAAAGGGTCAAGAAGGGAAACACGTCCATACACGCCCCATCTGGGCACCACCTAGTGAGCATGGCGTGGTCGAGTTGTGCCTTGTGCACCCGCGGCGTGCTCGCCTTACGT
>NW_026264096.1:9620-11044 GCF_000817695.3 Arachis duranensis
ATGAGTGGTGTGCGGGTCGTTAGTGTGTCTGGCTCCTTGCCTCGCGCACCGAACGGCCGCGCTGAAACTCGAGTTGCCCAAAAGGCTTGCTTGGCGCAATGCGAGCAAGGTGAGATGCCGAAAGGCTTGCTGGGCGCAATGCTAGCAAGATGCACGATGCCTAGTCACACTAGCAAGCACGTTGTGGTTGTGGTGTTGCTGCCGGGGTCACCCCCCCCCGGGTCCAAGGTCGATCATGGGCGTCGGCCCAATGCTAGGCCAGGCCTGGTGCGGCGCACGACGCGGATGACCAATTTCTGTGCGGCGGGTGTGTCGTGCGCCGGGGGCAACGCGACGTCCCCGTCTAATTACTTGGAGGGGGCAAGTCGCGGAAGAGGGCTTTCGGTTTGTGTCCACTCTGGTGGGGCATCGCGTTGTGCTCAGCCTGGCTCTAGGCTCGACCTACGACGGGTCCCGACTTGGTGTGGCTTGTTCTTGTGACTCGTTCACGTGGCTCATTCTAGACGGTGCGGCTTTTTGGCTCTGGCCGAAGCAGGTGACGCTTCGGCCTGTCCCTCGAGTATCCTTCGTCGCCTCCTTTGAACCCTGCCCAGCGACGTTGGCTTGGCCCTTTCGTATGCTTCCGCTTGCCTGCACGCGCCTTGGCATGCGGGGCGCGGTTCGTCCGGGCGTGCTGGGTTTGCGGACCGTGGTGGCGGATGAGCGGTGTGTGGGTCCTGAGTGCTGTCTGGCTCGTTGCCTCGCGTAATGAACGGGCGCACAGGACTCTCTTCATGTGTCGGCTCGAGCGACGGTGCTCGTTCCATGGTTGTGCGGCTCCTGTGTTTCCTACCCCGCGGTGTGGTATCCCTGCCTTGCCCCAACCTTTCCTCTTTGCAGTCCCATCGTGGGATTGCCGGGGGAGTTCCAAGACACGCCCGTGGTCCTACCCGTCTCGGCGCTCTTGTGAGGCAACGGTGGCCTGCGTGCGTGTTCTGTTCTTGCGGGTGCGGTGCACGCGGTCGAGATGGGGTCTTAGATCCCCGTCTGTCCCTCAGATGATTGGGTTTCTCGGAAAGATGCCTGCCGCCGTGTCCGTCCAAAGCTTCCCCTCGCGGGGGGCGTCGGCAGCGCGGCGCGCAGGGTTGGTGACGGATTCTACCTGGTTGATCCTGCCAGTAGTCATATGCTTGTCTCAAAGATTAAGCCTTGCATGTGTAAGTATGAACTAATTTAGACGGTGAAACTGCGAATGGCTCATTAAATCAGTTATAGTTTGTTTGATGGTACCTACTACTCGAATAACCGTAGTAATTCTAGAGCTAATACGTGTAACAAACCCCGACTTCTGGAAGGGATGCATTTATTAGATAAAAGGTCAACGCAGGCCCTGCCTGTTGCTTTGATGATTCATGATAACTCGTCGGATCGCACGGCCCTTGTGC
>NW_026264097.1:0-1125 GCF_000817695.3 Arachis duranensis
CGCCAAAAACTTGGTGGACGAAATTGTGATCATCAACAATGGCTCCAATAATTTGGTAGCTCTCACACGTGAATTACACTTAGTCATAACTCCGCACAACTAACCAGCAAGTGCACTAGGTCGTCCAAGTAATACCTTACGTGAGTAAGGGTCGATCCCACGGAAATTGTTGGTATGAAGCAAGCTATGGTCATCTTGTAGATCTCAGTCAGGCTGATTCAAATGTGATTGGATTAGATAATTAAAAGATAAATAAAATAGGATAGAAATACTTATGTAAATTAATGGTGGGAATTTCAGATAAACGTATGGAGATGCTTGTCCCTGTTGAATCTCTGTTTTCCTACTGCTTTCATCCGATCCTTCTTACTCCTTTCTATGGCAAGCTATATGTAGGGCATCATCATTGTCAATGGCTACATCCCATCCACTCAGTGAAAATGGTCCAAATGCTCTGTCACAGCACGGCTAATCACCTGTCGGTTCTCAATCAGGTTGGAATAGAATCCCGTGATTCTTTTGCATCTGTCACTAACGCCCAGCCTTCAGGAGTTTGAAGCTCGTCACAGTCATTCAATCCCGGAATCCTACTTGGAATACCACAGACAAGGTTAGACTTTCTGGATTTTCATGAATGGCGCCATCAATTCTAGCTTATACCACGAAGATTCTGATTAAGAAATCCAAGAGATATGCGCCCGGTCTAAGGTAGAACGGAAGTGGTTGTCAATCACGCGCGTTCATAGGTGAGAATGATCATGAGTGTCATGGATCATCACATTCATCAAGTTGAAGTGCAACGAATATCTTAGAACAAGAATAAGTCGAATTGAATAAAAAATAGAAGTACTTGCATTAAAACTCGAGGTACAGGAGAGCTTCACACCCTTAATCTATGGTGTGTAAAAACTCCACCGTTGAAAATACATAAGTAATGAAGGTTCAGGCATGGCCGAATGGCCAGCCCCCAAACGTGATCACAGGATCAAAAAATACAATTCAGGATCCAGGATGAAAATACAATAGTAAAAGGTCCTATTTATACTAGACTAGCTACTAGGGTTTACAGAAGTAAGTAATTGATGCATAAATCCACTTCCGGGGCCCACTTGGTGTATGTTTGGG
>NW_026264097.1:7485-13779 GCF_000817695.3 Arachis duranensis
TGTTCCTCTATTTGGGCCCTTCCTTGGGCTTTCGTGGGGACTTGACCGAGATCTTTGGGAAGAGGTCGGGTTGTCCTGACCTGAAGAGGTCGGTCGCTTTGTCTGTCGAACATCCCGGGTCGGTCATCTCGACCCAGGGTATGAACAGTGCCCCTGCTTGAGCTCGGTCTTCTTTTTTGAGGTCGGCTCTTTGACTTCGGTCCTTCTTTGGTGAAGCCGAACTCAAGCATTTTGTTGATTCCTTTGTAGCTGCTTTTGAATGTAGAACGTTTCCTCTAAAAGACGCGCACTTTTATATCGGCACTTTTTCGGGAACGTGCGAGGGTTTAATTCTTTCTTTAATTTTGAGCATTAATTGCCCCGTTTCCCCTGGGCTCTTTACTTTGATTTTGAAAAACCCATAAAACGGTTTCTCTCCTTTTATTTTCCTTGTAACCTCCTCGTAACTTTTTCCGCTTCTCTCTTCGCTCTCTGTCTTTCGCTTGCGTTTCTGCTTCCTGGCGTTAGTGGCGTCGCTCGGCGGTTTCCTAGGCAACTTTCATTTTTGCCCCTTTTTCGAAGTTTTCTTCCGTCTCCAGGTTAGTCCCTTTTCATGATTTCTCTTTGATTGTGGTTTTGTGATGAGGTTTCGATTTTGATCCTCTCTTTTTTGAAAAAGTTTGGATCTTTTTGTTTTCCTTGAGCCCTAGATTTGTTGAAATGTGCTTTCTGAGAGTTTCTCTATCTTCTGCATGATCCTTTTCGCCTTTGTTGGGTGCCTCTAGGGCTTTGCATGTTTTTGTTGTTTCTGTTCTTGGTACTGCTTGTCCGTGTCTGTTCCTCGTTTATTTGAAGGTTGCTTTTGTCTGCTCTTTAAAAAGGTTGCATCTTTTAATGGTCTCTGCATGTCATGCTTTTTGCTGTAATGATTTTCTTGTGTTTTGGCTGAAAAGTGTTTGCTGTTTTGGATTCTTTTTGAGAAATGCTGGGATGCAAACTTCACACTATTTTTCTATAAACCTTGCCTTGTTATTGCCTCCAAAGGATGCCCCAGGACTTTGGTTTGAGTCTTGGGGTTTTCCTTTTCCTGCTTTTCATTACCTGAGAAGTATTGACCGAGTTGTTTTCTCCTTTGTCCGAGATGTTTGTAGAAATCTCATTTTCTTTTCTTACTTGTAGGACTAGTTGGCCTCATGTCTTCTCACAATAATATTGTAGAGATGTCGTCCAGAGTTTTTGAGGGGATGTCCGATTGGCTGGACTCCCTTGTTTTGTTGTGTGTTTCTGTTGTGGAAGCTGAGTTTTGCACAGAACTGAGGAAGCGCCATAGGATTTGTGGTAACAACGCCCGTGAGGAGGATTACGAGCTTGTTGCCCCTGATTCTGACGAGAGAGTTTGCTTTTCGACTTCTGTTGTGGTCGTGTAACATTGCTCCATCCCAGCTTCACCCGAATTCCTGGGGTTTTATTAAAATTTTCCAACTTCTCTGTCGTGAACTAGATGTAACACCTTCCCAGACTCTTTTTCTTTACTTGTTTGTTTCCGCCAAGCCTGGCGGTTCTTCAAAAAAGAAAGCTTTTTGGGTTTCTTTCCGGTCCGCCCAGGGCCATAAAGTGTTTGCGATGTATGATGAGTCCTATAAGGACTTCAAGAACTACTTCTTTAAAGTTCGAGCTGTTGAGGGGGCCCGCCCATTTTTTCTTGATGAAAGTGATGAGCCTGCTTTTCCTCTAGAGTGGCAAAAGAATGTAAGAGTGCCACGTTACACATGGGAAATGCTTAGTGAGGTTGAGCGGGCCTTTGTAGCTGTTCTTGAAGATTTGTGGGGGAAGCCTCCCCATCTGGATACGAAGAGATTTTTGAGTGATCCATCTTTGGTTCGAGCTGCTTTGGGTACTGTCTGATTTATTTTATACTTGCTTCCGAGCTTTTCTTCTCCTATGTTGTAACTTGTCCTTTGTGGTTGATTTTGTGTTTTTCAGAGATGTCGAAGAATAATGATTCTATGAAGGCCTACAAGAAGGCGAAGAAGGCAACTGCTGCTTTAAACATTTCGGCCAAGGCGGCTGGAGAGGGATCTTCTCAGATTCCAGTTAAACCTCCTATACCTAGTTCTCCCGGGCTGAGGAAAGCAATTCCTATTCCTCGGGTTCATCTGGTCGATCCTCCACAATCTTCTGCTGTAGCTTCTAGTGCCCCTCTTAGTAAGAAGCAAAAAACATCCGATCCCTTCAACCTGGATGCCCCAGATTTTGATGCTATTGAGTTTGTTGACCAGCAAATTGCCCCCTATGGTGGGCTTTCTATGGATGACATTTCTCTTCTTCAGCATCTGGATTTTATCACCAAAAGTAGTGTGAAGATGGCTCATATGGGTGCGGCTATATTCCGAACAGTTCAGGGGATTCCGATTCATGCCACAAAATCCTTCATGGAAGAGGCCAAGTTGCAATTTGATCGAATCAAGGGTCTGAAGGAGGAGTTGGAGGTGAAGTTGGCGAAGGTGGAGAAGGAGCTGGAGGGTGAGAAGGCCAGTTCTTTTGCCTTGGCTGCTTCTTTGAAGCTGACCGAGGACATGGCATTGAAACATAAGGATAGATATGTCTCGGCTTATAGGAAATTGATGCATCTTCGGGAGGATTTGGAAACTGCTCGGTTTAATTATGGTGAGCTTCAGGGTCACCTTGTGAGTAGCGTAACTGCCGCCTCCGAAAACCTGATGGAGCAGTTACGGGTTGTTGCTCCTGATGCCGACTTGACTCTCATTAGCCTGGACAATGTCGTGAGGGATGGTAGGATTGTCCCTGATGACGAGGATGATGATGAGACTGATCTTCCCCCAGTGCCTTCTCTTAAGGTGTCACCTCCTCTGTTCCTCCCGTTACATCTGATCCGGATTGCCAGATTCTGAACCGGGATGATGGAACCATGGATGCTGTGCCCCTTCAGACTCGCCCTCCATCTCCCCATACTGATGCTGCCGGGAAGGCTCCTGATCTTAGCTTATCTTTTTTCTGGATATTTGTGTAAATAGCCCGATTTGTGGGCTTTTGAACTTGTTTTTGTAAATGATGGTTTGTTGACTGTTGGCACTCTAGTTGCTGTTTTTAGCAACTTATTTCGAAAACAAAATGGTTTCTCTGAGGCTGATTTCGGTGGCCTCTTTGAAGCTTTATCATACTATGCTTTCATTTTGCTCTAGCAGGGTGTCTGTCAGAATCTTGCTGCTTGACCTCTTTAGATTGCTTTCGTGATTTTGTTCGTAGCTTGGATCCTTTTGAGGTCGTGACTTGTGGGGGGTCCAACTTGTTTTTCGGTTTCCTCGCTTTTGTTTTGTGTTTTTAGCGCCTTATGACCGATTTTTTTATCTTGGTCCCCTTCTAAGTTATTTTTGTGATCCCCTTTTCTGGGCCTTTACCAGGTCTCTTTAAGGGATTACTTTTATAACTTATCTTTGTAGGAGACCGACTTTGTTAGGTCGATCTCTTCTAAGTTGTTTTTGTAATCCTTTTTCTTGGACTTTTGGCAGGTCTCTTTCAGGGATTACTTTTACAACTTGTTTTGTAGGAAACCGACTTCGTTAGGTCGATCTCTTCTAAGTTGTTTTTGTAATCCTCTTTCTTGGACCTTTGGTAGGTCTCTTTCAGGGATTACTTTTACAACTTGTTTTGTAGGAAACCGACTTCGTTAGGTCGATCTCTTCTAAGTTATAGCAATTCCTCCTTAATAGGGTTGGCCAGACCTCTTTCCAGGGATTTGCTGATAACTTGGGTTGACTTGGTCTGACTTTTTAGTGTCGGCCAGTCTTTTTAAGTTATTATATAGCAATCCCTAAGACCTCGTCAGGTTCTTTTTTGGGATCACTTTGGATAACTTCTTGCATTATTCTGTGTTCATCTTTGCCGATTTGTAGATGGTAGTTTCTGTCCTGGTTTAATTGACCTTTAGGTGAATCGCGTTTTCACCTTTGTCGGTCGATCATTCCTATCGAGATCGTATAATAAATTTGCTCTTCACTTTTCTGTTCGATCCGTTGCTTTATAATCGGATGATGAATGCTTCAGATTAATGCGTCTTGAGAACTTGTAGAATATCTGAAATGTATTTTATTTAAAGAAAATGCAAATATATACAGGTGGGAGTTTTTTATACCCTTAAGTCGGATTAAATTTCAATCTTGACGCCTTATTAAAAAACCTTTTCAGGAAAAAGAGTGCTTCTTGTGATGAGTCCTTTATCTAACTATAGTACCTTCTCAGGTTACAGGCGTGCCATGATCTGGGGAGTTCTCGTCCCTCGAGTTCGGACAGTCTATAGTAGCCCTTCCCAAGTACTTCTGTGACTCGGTAGAGTCCTTTCCAATTAGCAGTCAGCTTTCCTTCTCCAGGTCGAGTTGTTCCAATATCATTTCGGATTAAGATGAGATCGTTCTCTGCGAAATCTCTTGTCACTACCCTTTGATTATACCTGGAAGCCATTCGTCGCTTTAATGCCTCTTCTCTGATCTGAGCTTTTTCTTGGATTTCTGGAAGTAGGTCGAGCTCTTCTCTTTGGAGTTGAGAATTTGTTTGCTCATTGTAGTGGACTACCCGAGGAGATCCTTCTTTGACCTCTATTGGAATCATTGCTCCACTCCGTATGCTAGTCGGAATGGTGATTCGTTCGTGGTAGAATGGGGGGTCGTCCGATACGCCCATAGGACTTGTGGAAGTTCCTCGGCCCAAGCTCACTTTGCTTCTTGTAGTCTCCGTTTCAACCCGGCCAATATGACTTTGTTGGCTGCTTCGGCTTGTCCATTGGCTTAGGGATGTTCGACGGAGGTAAACTGATGTTTTATGTTCAAGTCGGCTACTAGTTTTCTGAAGCCTGCATCTGTGAATTGGGTGCCATTATCCGTGGTGATGGAGTATGGAACCCCAAACCTTGTAATAATGTTTCTATATAGGAATTTCCGACTTCTTTGAGCGGTGGCGTTAGCTAGGGGTTCTGCCTCGATCCATTTTGTGAAGTAGTCTACCTCTACTATGAGGAACTTGACTTGTCCCGATCCCTGGGGAAAGGGTCCGAGAAGATCGAGTCCCCACTTTGCAAATGGCCAGGGTGAGGTCACGCTGATGAGCTTTTCCGGCGGGGCGATGTGAAAGTTGGCATGCTTCTGACATGGTGGACATGTCTTTACAAATTCTGTAGCTTCCTTTTGTAGAGTTGGCCAATAGAATCCTACCTGTAGTACTTTTTTAGTGAGAGCTCGTGCTCCGAGATGATTACCACAAATGCCGCTGTGTACCTCTTCCAAGACTTCCTTTGTATTGGAGGTCGGTACGCATTTTAACAATGGTGTTGAGATCCCTCTTTTGTATAGGGTGTTGTTTATGATAGTGTAGTACTATGCCTCCCTTTTTAACCTCTTTGCCTCCTTGTCATTTGTGGGAAGCGCTTCTGTTTTGAGGTAGTTAATTATGGGGGTCATCCATCCTTGATCCCGACCTGTTATGGCTAGGATTTTTTCTTCTTCTGATATTGATGGGTTCTGTAGTATTTCTTGGATGAGGCTTCTATTGTTGCCCCTGGTTTGGTGCTGGCTAGTTTTGAGAGCGCGTCAGCTCGGGCATTTTGCTCGTGGGGTATGTGGCAGATCCTATATTCTCCAAGTTGTCCGAGCTGTTCTTTGGTTTTATCCAAATAATTTTCATGGTAGGATCTTTGGCTTGGTAGTTTTCCATTATTTGTGAGGTAACGACTTGTGAGTCACTGTAGATATTGAGTTTCTGAGCTCCAACTTCCCTAGCCAGCTTCAAACCAGCTAATAACGCTTCATATTCTGCCTGGTTGTTTGAGGGCGGGAATCCGAATTTCAGGGAAAGCTCAAGTTGGGTTCTCTGGTTGCTTTCAATTATCACACTTGCACCGCTTCCAGCTTTATTTGAGGAACCGTCCACGTATATGTTCCACTCTATGGGGATTTTTGTGGTGTCTGTGAATTTTGCAATGAAGTCGGCTAGGTATTGTGATTTGATGGCTGTCCGTGCCTCGTATTGGAGGTCAAACTCGGACAACTCGATTGCCCATTGTAGGATTCTTCCTGCTAGATCTGTTTTCTGCAGTATCCCTTTTATGGGCTGGTTGGTCCGAACTTTGATGGTGTGCGCTTGGAAGTATGGGCGAAGTCGTCGAGATGTGAGTATCAAAGCATAGGCGAACTTCTCTATTTTCTGGTAGTTCAGCTCTGACCTCTGTAGTGCTTTACTAATGAAGTAGACGGGTTGTTGTCCCCCTTCATCTTCTCTAATTAGTGCTGAGGCTATTGCCCGACT
>NW_026264098.1:0-2154 GCF_000817695.3 Arachis duranensis
AATTATGTGTTTGAAGTTCGAACCAAATAGGTTCGATTCATGTGCAAATGTAGTTCGAACCAAATAGGTTCGAATTACATATAAGTATGCTTTGGCTCATTCGTGAATTAATCTTCAATTTGGCTTATTCATGTTAAAACTTTCCTCCCATGATTTATTTGTGTTTTTTACCCATATTTTTATATTTGCACATAATTATAAAAGTAGTTTTCTTAGAATTAGAGTTAATTAATTTATATAAAAACAATAAATACATAAATACTTTTTGCATATGATTACAATTATGGTCATTAGAAAAATGATTTTATATAACATAGTATATTTTAAAAATTAAAAGAGTTTTTGGTATAAAATAAAATAATGATTATAAACTTTTGATAAAAATATTAACTACGTTATTTTTTTATGATATTTTAGTTAAAAACTATTTTAGTACTATATGCAATATTTTATTGTGAATTACAATTAATGATGATAGAAATTATCCTCAAATTTCACTAAAATTAATTATACATTAAATAAATATATTATTTTAATTTTTAATTATATTATAAATGTATTATATTATTTTTTTTGAGATGACATTTCATAGGGGTTTTCTATATAATATAACTTTCAATCTATTGATAGATTTTACAAATAAAAATGATAAAAGTAAAAATTTATTCAATCGTATGACAATTGTTTAATTTAAAGTTATTCCAATGTTTAAGGCACTGAAATCAATATTATAATTTTTTGAATATCATAAAACAATTATGAATTTTTGAAGAACTATGCTGTAAACTAGTTAACTTCTAAATTATTAAATCCAAATGTACCACATTAATTTATACTAGAATTAAGAAAATGATTAAAATAAAATATTTTGATTGTTGATAAATTAATCTATTTTCTTTATACGATGTCTTTAATGAATAAATAAAACTATGTTTACATAAACTTTTCAAATAAATAATCATCTTATAAAATAATTCAAATAATATTTTTTAATAGAAAGATATTATGAAAAAAATTGGATTTAAAAAAGTGTATTTATAAATAGGGAGTTCTTATTGGTGGAACTCCCACAACTAGAAAATGGATTAATACAGATAAATTTAGTCTTTATTGCAGACGAATTTTTATTTACCAACGAAATTACTGACGGATTTTGTCCTTCTATAAAAGTCCCGTCGGAAATTATTTACCGACGGATTTTTTTCCGTCGAAAAATTACCGACGGATTTTTTCTCTATAAATTCTCCATCCATTTCCCGAAGACGACGGATTTTCTGGCGGATTTTCCGTTTGTAATTACAAACGGATTTTCCATCTGTAATTACAGATAGATTTTCTGACAGATTTTTCGTCTGTAATTTGAACCTTGGAAAATCATCTCACACTCTGATTACAGACAGAAAATCCGTCTGTAAATCTGTCAGGAAGGTAAAATAGATTTTTTTTATTTTTCCAATTACGAAATAAACTTGTTTTCATACAAAATAAATATAAATTTAATACAAATTTTTATCTAATTTGTATTCGAATATTTATAATATTTTAAAAAATAAACAAATTTATCGTATTATCAAACTAAAAGAAAAGTACTATAAACAAGCAAGTTAATATAATTCAAAACATAAACAAAGTGTATTGATCATCAATTATAATTCCTAGTATATTGTTCAACCATACTAAAACTATCAGCTATAGTCTTCAGTGTCATATTCATCCTCATCATCATCATAGTCCTCATCCGAAGACATTTAGGGTGGTGGCGGTGGTGGTGATAGTGGATGATACGTGCTCAGGAGGGCATTTTCATCATTTTGGAGTTAAGGGGCAGAATGCTAATCTTGTCATATTCAAGAATCTGAATACTAGAAGAATTGTACCATGCCAGTCTTGGACATCAAGAAGACCAAGAGTCCGTCTCAAAAACAGTGGTGCTGAAAGGACGACAACTCATAAGTCCCATTGGGCTAAGTCAGGATAGTAAGAAGCCCAATAATGCTTTTCAAATTCAATGGGAGGCATAATTTATTATTAATTTTCGAATTTTTAGGCATTTATGTTAGTTTGTTTTGTTGTTAGAGTTTGTTGGAAGATTTGAATTACTTCTTATTTGCTTAGTAGTATTTTTAGAGATTTTAAATTTAAATCAAATCTGAT